>NW_020838003.1:1630147-1897553 GCF_003676395.1 Aethalodelphis obliquidens | reverse complement strand
TTTTTTGCGGTACGCGGGCCTCTCACTGTTGTGGCCTCTCCTGTTGCAGAGCACAGGCTCCGGACGCGCAGGCTCAGTGGCCATGGCTCACGGGCCTAGCCGCTCCGCGGCATGTGGGATCTTCCCGGACTGGGGCACGAACCCGTGTCCCCTGCATCGGCAGGCGGACTCTCAACCACTGTGCCACCAGGGAAGCCCGCAACACACTTCTGATTTTAATTCTTTTGTCCACAGATAGGCTCAACAATTTGTGTGGCATATGTGTCAACACAGTCTCTCGAATCATAACGTGTTGCTATTACCTGTCGGCATGATCAGTGACCTTCAGATTTCTTCAAGGCAAGCTTTAGGTAGTATAATTTACTTTAGAAGATTTTTTCTAACAAAACAAATTTTAAAGTAACAGGTGGGGAAAAATATTTTTCCTTTTTTGTGGAGATCTCTATAGATGGCAGATTAAAAATTTAATGCCATAGAATTTTTCTTTTGGAATAGTCTTTCTTGTTAATTAGCTGATGCAGAGGTACTGGAGCCATGCACTGTTTTGAGATATAGCTGTGATCTTCCAAAAATCATAATTACCAACACATTCCCACTGCTTGCAATACATGTTTTGTAATATTGCTTTTCTGACATTCTGTGATTCTCTTTCAAATGTTTTCATTTATTTAGAAAAAGGCAGTCCTAGAGTTCCTAGGGAGAACCCAGACATGTCTCCATCCTAGAGTGAGATAGTGTTTGAGCCTATTTGATAAGCATGAATGCATACAGCTGTCTCTTCCTCTATCTGTCTAATAAGAAATGCCAATGTACCTTCACAGCCTCGTTGTATTTTTGTCATAGTTCCCACAGTTGATTTGACTCAATCTGGAATAGAACCCTATAAATAAGTAATGTTCCATGGAAATGTTTTTGTTTTATTGTAACGATGATGACATGCATTCATCCTAGGGTTATTTTAATAAATTAAATAAATCTTCATAAATAAATTACTTCTACATTGAGAGAGGCCTCAATATCTCCTGCTTCTTCTAAATTTCTTAAATTAGGCAATACCAAGGTTGATAATGATCCTTCATGAGTTTCATTCAGCTTGGTATAACTCTATTTTTTTAAACAATATTTTGTCATTTTCTCTATAGGGGTTCCTTCATTTAGCGACTACATTTTCAGTGTTTGGCCATTAAACAAGAAGAAATAAAGTGTCCATGTTGATTTTGCCACATGCTTGCTCCTCCTGTGGTCTTGCCCATCTTAGCTGATGGCAGTTGGGTCTTCTCTCACAACCTACATCTAGCTCGTTAGCAAATCCTGCTGCCTCCATGTTTCAAGCTGTATCCAGAATTTGACCATTTCTGACTGTCTTTCCCACTACCACCTTGAACTATGTCACCAGCATATCTTGCTTGATTTAAATTATTAAACTCTTAAAATGGTGTTCCTTCTTCTACCTTTACACCTTAGTCCCTTCACCCAGCAGTAGAATTATACTGTTATAGCATAAACCATATCATGTCATTCCTTTGCTCAAAACCCTCCAGTGGCTTCAGACGCATTTTAGGATAAAGTCCAACATTCTTGGCAAGGAGTCATACATGGTCTTGCCCCTGGTTACTTGTTCTAGTCAAGTTTCCACTTCGGTGTTACTGCATAACAAACAACAAAATCTCTGTAGCCCAACGATGTGTATTAGTTTTTCTCCTTCACAGGGCTGCAGGTCTGCTGAGGCAGTTCTATTGCAGGCTATGGGGTGAATTCGGCTCTGACCTATATCCTTCATTTGGAGACTAGTGGCTCCCCAGGCCCTGAACTTTTCATGGTAGATGTAAAGTAAAGAGCACTAGAGGTCAAAGCCAACCTTGAAAGCCTCTCAAAGCCTCTGCTTCAGGCTTTCTGGCTAATGCTCTATGACTTCACCTCTAAAACTTTTCTCTCCTTTTAATTGTCTCAACTAATTGTTTTAATTAATGTAGCTATATAGTAAGTCTTAAAATCAAATAGTGTGATCCCTCCCACTTTATTCATTTTCAGAATGTTTGGGCTATTCTAGTTCCTTTGGCTTTTCATATAAACATTAAGATAAACTTTTGGTAGGGATTGCATTGAACCCATAGATCAGTTAGGGGAGAAGTGACATCCTTATTTTGTATTAATGTGTTATGTACTAAGATATCCAATCCATGATAAAGGTCACTGATATCTTTCTTCAGAATTTTGTAATTTCCAGCATTTTGTGATTTCCAGCATTCATACTCTGCTTTTGTTTGGTTACATATATGTCTAAGTATTTTGTTTCCTTTGGAGCGATTGTAAATGGTATTGTTTGTAGTTTTATTTCAGTTGTTTAGGAGCTTGTTTCTTAAAATTTTGCTATACACTCAGGGTTTAAAAAATACATGTGTTTATATATAGTGATATATAAATATCACTACATATACATAGTGGTCATACCAAGAAGGCCATAGCTTATTTTTACTCTTTTGAATTTAGTCAGATAACTTTTCTGGTCAAGTACCTACAGCTATGTATATTCTCTGGAGGTTTGCAAAGAAGGTATAATTCTGTTTATAGTATATAAGATTGAACCTGATCATTTTTATTTATTTATTTTTTCTGCGGTACGCGGGCCTCTCACTGCTGTGGCCTCTCCCGCTGCGGAGCACAGGCTCCGGACGTGCAGGCTCAGCGGCCGTGGCTCACGGGCCCAGCCCTCCACGGCATGTGGGATCTTCCCGGACCTGGGCACGAACCCGTGTCCCCTGCATCGGCAGGCGGACTCTCAACCACTGCACCACCAGGGAAGCCCGAACCTGATCATTTTTTAATCTGACATTATCACTTATATTATTACAATCCTTTGTGGTCTTATTTTTTTCTATGCAACCTATAAAACAGTAAGAGTGATAGGTTCAAATACCTAATTAAAATTAGTTTTGTTTTATCAATTTATTTTGTACATCATTCTTTTACTTTCTACCTGACTTCTTTTTCACATGGTAATGATACCTATATTTCAGCCAGTGAGTATCATTTAGTTTGTGCATGTTTCTTTTAAACACATATATTTGAATTTTGTTCCTTCTTTTCTCTCGAGTCTATGTCATTTACCTAGGAGTTTAAGTTCTTTATGTTAATAGATTTATATTTATTATCAACATTTACACTTAAAATTTTTTTTCTTTGTATTTAATGCTTTTTCTCTTCTGTATTACCTTTCTGATTGCTAAGTTTCCTGGCTTTTTATGTAGGAACAATAGTTTGCTTCTTTATTTTTGAGTGATTTGAAAGATGTCTACTTGTAATTCTCTCTATGGTCACCATTAAGTTTTGTAAAAATATAATTAAATTTACATTTTTCTAAATCTACAAGTGAAGACATCCCTATAAGACAAGGTATTTATTCACTCCATCTACCTCTCTTTCTACTTTCTTTTTCCCTCTGTTTCCTGGTCATTGTTAAGATAATCTGTAAAAATAAATCTAGATTATTATTAATAAACTAATATTTTATTTTATGCATATTATCTTTAAAAATATATTATTTTACATTTTCATTTATTGTGTAACCATTTTAACTGTAGTAACCCAACTATTTCAAACTAACTTCATGGCTAAGACATTATTGTTCAGCACCAGCCCTTTGTAACATGAATTACTTATTTTCAAATCCTTCATTTTAATTCATCCTTTGATTGGCTAGAAGTACATCTTTGAGTAATTTATTTAAAAAGTATACATATCTGGTCTGTTTATAAAGGTAAAAGGAATTTTTTTCTATTCACTCCACACAATTGATATCTCACTGAATAGATCTTTTTTACAGCTCTGTAGATAACAGCTTTATTATCTTCTAAAGTTATTAAAGGAGACAGTGTTACAAAGTCTAGGGTGAAATTAATTTTGTTGCCTTTTCTGTCTGGCTGTCGTGCGTGTGTGTGTGTGTGTGTGTGTGTGTGTGTGTGTGTGTAAAGAGAGAGAGGGGGAGACTTTATTTTATTTTTGTAAACTTTTATAAAAATTATTTTGCTAAAATTTGTCTAGTAATAGGTCACTTTCCGTCACCAGTTTTTGCTGGTAAGTGGATAAAATTCTAATCTCGCCTCTCTTTTTCTTCTAAGGAGTTTTATTGTTGTTGTTTACCTATAATAACTTTAATCATTCTATTTCATTAATTTCTGGGGTCTTCTTTAAGATTCAGTAATACCTCACAGGTTGGTACTTTGCTCTCCTTTTTTCATCTTCTCTCTCAAGTAATTTTCTCCCTTCACTCTTGTCTTCTCTGTCCTCGTATAAGCTTTATATCCACATTGTATATGACTTTTAACATATATAGTTTGTAGTCTTTGGTCCCTCTCATGAAGATTTTAATTATTGAGTGTACTTTTTTTCCTTGTGGAAATTCTTTATGTCATCTATCTTCTTTTTCATCTCTATTTCCATTTTTGTATCTGAGCCAGTGATCTCATCTTCATTTTTCTGTGTAAACACTTCCTATTGTTTTAGAAGCTATGCTTTTCTTTTCCTTAATTAGATATGAAGCAGTTTCTAAAAACTATTTTTTCTGGGTTTTATAACAAATTTTTAAAAGTAATTTTTTTGGTCTGAACCCTTACTTTATTTTCAATCCACGCTAGATTGTTTTCTGTACACTCATTCTTCTTTTTAAATAGATTCTCTGCAATTTAAAGTTATTATAAAACAATGGCTATATTTCCCTGTGCTGTACAATATATTCTTTTTTTTTTTTTTTTTTTTTTTTTGCGGTACACGGGCCTCTCACTGTTGTGACCTCTCCCCTTGCAGAGCACAGGCTCCGGACGCGCAGGCTCAGCAGCCATGGCTCACGGGCCTAGCCGCTCTGCAGCATGTGGGATCTTCCCAGACCAGGGCACGAACCCGTGTCGCCTGCATCGGCAGGTCGACTCTTAACCACTGCGCCACCAGGGAAGCCCTACAATATATTCTTGTTGCTTATCTTTTTTATACATAGTAATTTGTACCTCTTAATCCCATAGTCATATCTTGCCACTCCCTGCTTCCTTCTTTCCACTGGTAACCACTAGTTTGTTCTCTATATCTGTAAGTCTGTTTCTGTTTCGTTACATACATTCATTTGTTTTATTTCTTTAGATTCCACATACAAGTGATCACATGCAGTATTTGTTTTTCTCTGTGTACACTTCTTAATTTTCTATGAATGAGGAAAGATTTACACAGACTCAGTGTTTGTCAAAACACAGGGTTTGTAGCTATTTTTTTTAATATATATTATTTGTGTGCTTTTATAAGGATTTATTTATTTTGCCCGTGCCATGCGGCATGCGGGATCTTAGTTCCCTGACCATGGATCGAACCTGTGCCCCCAGCAGAGGAAGCGTGGAGTCCTAACCACTGGACCGCCAGGGAATTCTTATAGCTATTTCAAGATGGCCTGCTGCCTAGGTTAATGTGCATAACTTCTAGGCCAATTTCTTTTGCCCATCAAATTTTCAACCTTTGCAGATCTGCAGGACTGAGATAGGTAACCTCTCTAATTCCCACTGTATAATTCTCTTAATCTGTGAGAAGATGAAGTATGTTAAACACCTTAGCCTGCAGCATGCATTGCTCTAAATACTCTCCCAGTCTATTCCCCAGGCTACTGTGCTTTCCATGTGGGGATTACAAGTTGCAGATTGGCACCACCCATCATTTTCCTTCACCTTTGGCCAATAATGCCAGGAATGCAATCTCTGAATGTGTGTAAAAGAGATGCTGAAGGAACATGGAAAGGAAGAGGAATATGGCATGGAATGTCCCACTAGTATAATTTTGATACAGTAAAGTAATGGCTTTTCATTTTCCTGTTTGGAACAGACCCAGCAGCTGAGTTGTGATTAGGTGGTAGTGGGAGGGTGATGATGGGGTTTGGGTAGAGGATGTGAACTGGTTATAGCTTCCTTCAGCCTTACTCTAGGAGAGCCAGGCTCCACTTTTTGACCTTGTAAAGCATGCATAGGCCGTTTATTGTGTTTCTCAACCTTGATACACCAGCCTTCTAGTTAGAAATTTTTCCCAACTTCTGGATTAGTGTCTTCTTTCCTTACATTTCATTGATGTAGTAAGTATTCTTCCCTGTATTTTCTTAAGTATTTTATTGGAAATTTGGAATAGGGGCAGTTAATGAAATGCAATTTTTGTTGAGATGTCTTCAGTAGTTTAAAACATTTTCTCTACTTCTGAACTGAGACTTCTTTCTAAGAGCTTCTAGGTTCATTTCATCTTCATGACAAAGATTTATATCATTTTCTCTTAAAAAATTTCATCCTTGGATTACAGTGTAATTGAATTTAAATCTACTAGTTCTGGGCTTACACAAAGCCTGCATATCCATCTGACACTTCTTTTTTTTAATTAAAAAATTTTTAAATTTAATTTTATTTTTTTATACAGCAGTTTCTTATTAGTTACCTATTTTATACATATTAATGTATATGTGTCAATCCCAATCTCCCAATTCACTGGCACTTAACTTCTGCCCTTTCTCAAGGGCCATGGGGCTGACTCCACAGTGACTTTGCCAGACTTGACCTTAGAGTTGGCTCCCATTGGAAGCTTGGCAGTAGCTAATTCAACCATGCCTTAGGTCCCTGCTTCCCTTGCTCATTGCCCAAAATGTAATCTCATCTGTTATCTCTTTTCTCCTATTGGCTTCTCTTCATATTACCTGATGCTCTGATGCTTTTTCTTTCCATGGGGCTATTCCCCTAATTCCTATACAACTTTATTTCTGAAAGCATTGTTTCTTAGTAGGAAATTTTCGTCTGTGTGCAACCACTTCCCTGAATGGTAGAAAGAGGATAGTTTTTTATTTTCTTGCTTTAGTTCTTTAGTAGTGAACAAGGCTATTAAATTAAATTTTTAAATTTAATTTTATTTATTTTTCCATGTGGGGATTACAAGTTGCAGATTGGCACCACCCATCATTTTCCTCCACCTTTGACCAATAATGCCAGGAATGCAGTCTCTGAATGTGTGTAAAAGAGATGCTGAAGGAACATGGAAAGGAAGAGGAATACGGCATGGAATATCCCACTAGTATAATTTTGATACAGTCAACACATATCCTACACACACACACACACACACACACACACACACACACATTCTTCATGTTAGCCATTTATGGAGTTATGGGATGGTCCATTCACCCTAGCAATTTCCATAATGAGGAATGAGCTTTTATAATCAGAGAAATGGGCCTGTTTCTCAGCATAAAGAGATGTTAAAGAGATACACAGCAAAAGTTAAACAGGCCATATGATTCATTCATACTCTTCTGTTTCGAATGTTCTGTTCTTATCTACTTTAGTCCCGTCTTGGTACGCTAGTCAGTGTGCAGTGTGGCACTGGCAACAGCAGAGAAAGTTAAGCCCAAGTCCTCCATTATTTATGTGTTACTTAGCAATTACAAGAACAGTTAATTGGACTGACTAAGTGAAAAGTGGCCAGGGACCAGACTGACACCCCTCACCCCCAACTATGATTATAATTGGGACCTATTTTTTCTTTTTTTTTAAAATTGAAGTATAGTTGATTTACAGTATTATATTAGTTTCAGGTGTATGACTAGTGATTCAGTATTTTTGTAGATTATATTCCATTTAAGTTTGTTAGAAAATAATGGCTGTATTTCTCTACACTGTACAATATATCCTTGTTGCTTATTTACTTCAAACGGTGTAGTTTGTATTAATCTCATACCCCTGTCTTGCCGCTCCCCACTTCCCTCTCCCCACTGGTAACCACTAGTTTGTTCTCTATACCTGTGAGTCTGTTTCTGTTTTGTTATATAAGTTTATTTGCTTTTAATCCTTATACCATCTTACTTTAGAGCATCTGCATGATACTGTGATTTATAAGAAATTTATATTAGGGTTTTCGTCATTTCTGGCATTGGAAATGACGAAAACCCTTGGAATTTTTTAAATGAAGAGAGCAATGTATGTATCTTTTGTTAGGTTAATGAGGTGACTTTGGGGGAAAACACCTAAGGATGGAAGCTGGTTGATAGTGGAGCCAACCAGATGATTAGAGGGTTGGAACTTTCAGTCCCACCCCACAACCTCTGAGAAGGAGGGGAGAGGGGCTGGAGGTTGAATCAATCACCAATGGACGGTTATTTAATCAAACCGTATCTATGTATTGAAGCCTCCGTGAAAACCAAAAAGGACGAGTTCAGTGAACTTCCCAGTTGATAAACACAAGGAGTTATGGGCAGAGTAGTGCACTTGGAGGGGGTGTGGAAGCTCAGTGCCTCTTCTTTGTATGTTGCCCTATGCATCTCTTCAACCTGACTATTCCTGAGTTATATCCTTTTGTAATAAACTGGTGAGCTAGTGAGTAAAATGTTTCTCTGAGTTCTGTGAGCCATTCTAGCAAACTAATTGAATCCAAGGAGGGGACCATAGGAACATTTGATTTATAGCCAGTTTGTCAGAGGTACAGGTGACAACCTGGATGTGTGCCTGTTGCGTGAAATTCAAGGAAGAGGGTCACTGGAATCTACAATCTATAGCTTGTCAGTCAGATGCAGTGATAACCTGGGCTTTCGATTGGTGTCTGAAGAGGGGAGGGACTAAACCCTTAACCTGTGAGGTCTGATGCTATCTCTAGGCAGATAGCATCAAAATTGAGTTAAACTGTAGGACACCCAGCTGGTGTCAGCATTGCTTGCTTGCTGGTCTGGTGGGAAAACCCCCACCTCCACACACTTGAATTGGTGACCAGAACCTTTTTAACCTGCCTTTGCATTCTCTTTCTTCGCTGGAATCTGGTGGCTGAATGCTGATTAGCTGGCAATTTTAGTAAGGATGAAGTCTGATCGGACTCCCTACACCTCACTTGGACATCCTCATCCTGGCTGAAATGGAAGTCTCTGTTAACTTGATGGTTAACCACCCCCTCCTTCTTGAAACTCGACTCTTCTGGTTTCCACGACACTGCATTCTCATGGTACACCACTCACCAGTAAGACTGTTTTTTCCATGTCTCCTTCCTTAAACATTGGTGGTTATTGGGGCTTGGGGAGTGATAATCATGTCTCTTTCCAATGTGGCTTCTGAACCAAAGGAGAAGTAGACACAGGATGCAGATGGAGATCAACATACCAGTTTTATTACAGTAACGCTGAATTGAAGAATGCACAATTGGATGACTCAGTCTTTTGAGAGAAATGGATGGACTTTTTTACCCAGTTGTAGACAGTGAAGCAGGAAACCCTTAGGCCTCCCCGCTCAGGGCAAAGCCTGTCTCTGTAGCTTCCTGTAGTAGAAGTAAAGATATGTATCCATGCAGTAGGCCAACTAGTCTGAAGGTGAACGAAGATTGGACCCTGGATCACACTTGTGCAGACACATTTTTTTTGTTGTTTTACCAATCTAATAAATCGCTCTTCTTTCCTTAGAGACCTCTCTGAGTGTTTGAGAAATACATTTTTTTACTTTGTAGGCTGTCCAGCCTGATACGCAGATATCCTCCTAATATCTGATTAATTCCCCTCCTTGTTCCACAAAGAATGTCATCAGTTCCTCATATGCTATTAAAGATGGTGACTGCCCCCACCCTAACTCCTCATGTTTACACCTAAGCCTTCATGACTATTTAGATTGTTTTTTTAAAATAGATCTTTATTGGAGTATAATTGCTTCACAATACTGTGTTAGTTTCTGTTGCACAACAAAGTGAATCAGCCATATGCATACACATGTCCCCATATCCCCTCCCTCTTGAGCCTCCCTCCCATCCTCTCTATCCCACCCCTCTAGGTCATTGCAAAGCACCGAGCCGATCTCCCTGTGCTATGCTGCCGCTTCCCAAAAGCCAACTATTTCACATTCAGTAGTGTATATACGTCAATGCTATTCTCACTTCGCCCCAGCTTCACCCTCCCACCCCATGTAATCAAGTCCATTTTCTATGTCTACCTCTTTATTCCTGCCCTGCAACTACGTTCATCAGTACCTTTTTTTTAAGATTCCATATTATATATGCGTTAGCATATGGTATTTCTTTTTCTCTTTCTGACTGACTCTGTATGACAGACTCTAGGTCCATCCACCTCACTACAAATAACTAATTTTGTTTCTTTTTATGGCTGAGTAATATTCCCTTGTATATATGTGCCACATCTTCTTTATCCATTTATCTGTCGATGGACATTTAGGTTGCTTCCATGTCCTGGCTATTGTAAATGGTGCTGCACTGAACATTGTGGTACATGTCTCTTTTTGAATTACGGTTTTCTCAGGATATATGCCCAGTAGTGGGATTGCTGGGTCATACAGTAGTTCTATTTTTTGTTTTTTTGGAGCCTCCGTACTGTTTTCCATAGTGGTTGTATCATTTACATTCCCACCAACAGTGTAGGAGGGTTCCCTTTTCACCACTCACTTTCCAGCATTTATTGTTTCTAGATTTTTTGTATAATGGCCATTCTGAATGGGGTGAGGTGATACCTCATTGTAGTTTTGATTTGCATTTTTCTAATAATTAGTGATTTTGAGCATCTTTTCATGTGCCTCTTGGCCATCAGTATGTCGTCCTTGGTGAAATGTCTATTTAGGTCTTCCGCCCATTTTTTAACTGGATTGTTTGTTTGTTTTGAGCTCCATAAGCTGTTAGTATATTTTGGAGATTAATCCCTTGTCTGTTGTTTCACTGGCAAATATTTTCTCCCATTCTGAGGGTTGTCTTTTTGTCTTGTTTATGGTTGTCTTTGCTGTGGAAAAGCTTTTAAGCTTAAGTAAGTCCAATTTGTTTATTTTTGTTTCCATTACTCTAGGAGGTGGATCAAAAAAGATCTTGCTGTGGTTTATGTCAAAGAGTGTTTTTCCTGTGTTTTCCTGTAGGAGTTTTATAGTGTCTGGTCTTACATTTAAGTCTTTATTTAATCTATTTGGAGTTTATTTTTGTGTATGGAATTAGGTAGTGTTCTAATTTCATTCTTTTACATGTAGCTGTCCAGTTTTCACAGCACCACTTATTGAAGACGCTGTCTTTTCTCCATTGTATATTCTTGCCTCCTTTGTCATAAATTAGGTGCCCATATGTGCGTGGGTTTGTCTCTGGGCATTCTATACTGTACCATTGATCTATATTTCCGTTTTTGTGCCAGTACCATACTGTCTTGATTACTGTAGCTTTGTGATATAGTTTGACATCAGGGAGCCTGATTCCTCCAGCTCTGTTTTTCTTTTTCAAGATTGCTTTGGCTATTCAGGATCTTTTGTGTTTCCATACAAATTGTGAAATTTTTTGTTCTAGTTCTGTGAAAAATGCCATTGGTAGTTTGATAGAGATTGCATTGAATCTGTAGATTGCTTTGGGTAGTATTGTCATTTTCACAATGTTGATTCTTCCAATCCAAGAACATGGTATATCCCTCCATCTGTTTGTATCGTCTTTAATTTCTTTCATCAGTTTCTTATAGTGTTCTGCAAACAGGTCTTTTGTCTCCTTAGGAAGGTTTATTCCTAGCTATCTTATTCTTTTTGTTGCAGTGGTGAATAGGTGTGGTTCCTTAATTTCTCTTTCTGATTTTTTGTTGTTGGTGTATAGGAATGCAAGAGATTTCTGTGCATTAATTTTGTATCTTGCAACCTTACCAAATTCATTGATTAGTTCTACTAGTTTTCTGGTGGAATCTTCAGGATTTTCTATGTATAGTGTCATGTCACTGGCGAACAGTGAGTTTCACTTCTTCTTTTCCAATTTGTATTCCTTTTATTTCTTTTTCTTCCCTGATTGCTGTGGCTAGGACTGCCAGAACTATGTTTAATAAGAGTGGTGAGAGTGGGCATCCTTGTCTTATTCCGGCTCTTAGTGGAAATGCTTTCAGTTTTTCACCTTTGAGTATGATGCTTGCTGTGAGTTTGTCATATATGGCCTTTGTTATGTTGAGGTAGTTTCCCTCTATGCCCATTATCTACAGAGTTTTTATCCTAAGTGGGTGCTGAATTTTGTCAAAAGCTTTTTCTGCATTTTTGAGAAGATCATATGGTTTTTATCCTTAGTTTGTTAATATGGTGTATCACATTGATTGATTTGCATATATTGAAGAATCCTTGCATCCCTGGGATAAATCCCACTTGATTATGGTGCACGATCCTTTTAATGTGCCATTGGATTCTGTTTGCTTGTATTTTGTTGAGGATTTTTGCATCTATGTTCATCAGTGATATTGGCCTGTAATTTTCTTTTTTTGTGATATCGTTTCTGGTTTTGGTATCAGGGTGATGGTGGCTTCGTAGAATGAATTTGGGAGTGTTTCTCCCTCTGCAGTATTTTGCAAGAGTTTGAGAAGGATGGGTGTCAGCTCTTCTATAAATGTTTGATAGAATTCACCTGTGAAGCCATCTGGTCCTGGACTTTTGTTTGTTGGAAGATTTTTCATTAGAGTTTCAATTTCATTACTTGTGATAGGTCTGTTTATATTTTCTAATTATTCCTGGTTCAGTCTTGGAAAATTGTACCTTTCCAAGAATTTGTCCATTTTTTCGTGGTTGTCCATTTTATTGACATATAGTTGTTTGTAGTAGTCTCTTATAATCCTTTGTATTTCTACAGTGTCAGTTGTGATTTCTCCTTTTTCATTTCTAATTTTATTGATTTGCGTCCTCTCCCTTTTTTTCTTGATGAGTCTGGCTAAGGGTTATCAGTTTTATCTATCTTCTCAAAGAACCAGCTTTTAGTTTTATTGATTTTTGCTATTGTTTTCTTCGTTTCTATTTCATTTATTTCTGCTCTGTTCCTTATGATTCCTTTCCTTCTACTGACTTTGGGTTTTCTTTGTTCTTTTTTCTCTAGTTGTTTCAAGTGTAGTGTTATATTGTTTATTTCAGGTTTTTCTTGTTTCTTGAGGTGAGGTTGTATTGCTATAAATTTCCCTCTTAGAACTGCTTTTGCTGCATCCCATAAGTATTGGGTCATTGTGTTTTCATTGTCATTTGTTTCTATGTATTTTTTTATTTCCTCTTTGGTTTCTTCAGTGATCTCTTGGTTATTTATTTGTGCACTGTTTAGCCTCCATGTATTTTTTTTTTACAGTTTTTTTCCTGTAATTGATTTCCAATCTCATAGCATTGTGGTCAAGAAAAGATGCTTGATGCAATTTCAATTTTCTTAAATTCTCCGAGGCTTGATTTGTGACCCAAGATGTGATCTCTCCTGTAGAATGTTCCATGTGCACTTGAGAAGAAAGTGTATTCTGCCACTTTTGGGTGGAATGTTCTATAAATATCAATTACATCTATCTGGTCTATTTGTCATTTAAAGCTTTTGTTCCCTTATTTATTTTCTGCTTGGATGATCTGTCCATTGGTTTAAGTGGGGTGTTAAAATTCCCTACTATTGTGTTACTGTCAATTTCTCCTTTCATGGTTAATAGCATTTGCCTTATGAATTGAGATGCTCCTATATTGGGTGCATAAGCATTTATAATTGTTATATTTTCTTCTTGGATTGATCCTTTGATCATTATGTAGTGTCCCTCCTTATCTCTTGTAACAGAGTTTATTTTAAGGTCTATTTTATCTGATACAAGTATTGCTACTCCAGCTTTCTTTTGATTTCCCTTTGCATGGAATATCTTTTTCCATCCCTTCAGTTGCAGTCTGTATATGTCTCTAGATCTGAAGTGGGTCTCTTGTAGACAGCATATATATGGGTCTCGTGTTTGTATCCATTCAGCCAGTCTGTGTCTTCTGGTTGGAGCATTCAAGGTTATTATCTATATGTATGTTCTTATTACCATTTTCTTAATTGTTTTGCGTTTGTTTTTGTAGGTCTTTTCCTTCTCTTGTGTTTCCTGCCTAGAGAAGTTCCTTTAGCATTTATTGTATATCTGGTTTGGTGGTACTGAATTCTCTTACCTTTGTTTGTCTGAAAAGCTTTTGACTTCTCCATGAAATCTGAATGAGATCCTTGCTGGGTAGAGTAATCTTGGTTGTACGTTCTTCTGTTTCATCACTTTAAGTATATCCTGCCACTCCCTCCTAGCCTGCAGAGTGTCCGCTGAAAAATCAGCTGATAACCTTATGGGGATTCCGTTGTATGTTATTTTTTGTTTTTACCTTGCTGCTTTTAATATCTTTTCTTTTAATTTAATTTTTGTTAGTTTGATTAATATGTGTCTTGGTGTGTTTTTCCTAGGGATTATCTTGTATGGGACTCTCTGTGCTTCCTGGACTTGGGTGACTATTTCCTTTCTCATGTTAGGCTAGTTTTCAACTATAATCTCTTCAAATATTTTCTCAGACCCTTTCTTTTTCTCTTCTTCTTCTGGGACCTCTGTTATTCAAATGTTGATGTGTTTAGTGTTGTCCCAGAGGTCTCTGAGATTGTCTTCAGTTCTTTTCATTCTTTTTTCTTTGTTCTGCTCCTTGGCAGTTATTTCCACCATTTTGTCTTCCAGGTCACTTATTCGTTCTTTTGCCTCGGTTATTCTGTTATTGATTCTTCCTAGTGTATTTTTCATTTCAGTGATTGTGTTGTTTATCTCTGTTTGTTTGTTCTTTAGTTCTTCTAGGTCTTTTTTAAACATTTCTTATATTTTCTCAATCTGTGCCTCCAATCTATTTCTGAGATTCTAGATCATCTTTACTAACATTATTCTGAATTCTTTTTCAGGTAGACTGCTTATTTCCTCTTCATTTATTTGGTCTTGTAGGTTTTTACCTTGCTCCTTCATCTGTGACATATTATTTTGCCATCTCTTTTTTATTTTTTTAAATGAGTGGGATTGTGTTCCTGTCTTATTGGTTATTTGGCCTGAGGCTTCCAACACTGGAGTTTGTAGGCTATTGTGTAGAGCTGGGTCTTGGTGCTGAGATGAGGAACTCTGTGAGACCTCACTCTGATGAATATTCCCTGGAGTTCTCTGTTAGTACAGTTGTTTGGACTCAGAGCTCCCACCACAGGAGCTTCCACCCAACCCCGGGCTCATGAACCAAGATCCCACAAGCTGCCGGTTCACTTGTTGGTCCCTCGCATCTCCTTGGGCATCAGAGTCCCCCACCAGCAGCTGACAGGTCCCCTAGTTGTGGGCTCTTTAGTTCTTTCATGCTTATGTAGTTCCCATTCCAGACTTTAGAAAAAATAATTACAAATACTCATTCTATAGGAATTTTTAGGTTTAGAAAATTTTTTAGGCTTAGAAAACAGATACCTTGTGAAAATATTTCTTAAACTTAGGAAGCATGCATTCTTTAAAGTTGCACATATACTTAGAGGTGTCATCATGATAATGTTTTCTTGTAAAATACTGCCATATTTTCCTAGTGACCCTTGTTCTAGTATTTCTAATGGAAATAGAATCTCATCAGGCCTCAGAATATTGGCATTGATGGGGCCTTGTATTTTACATGAGTCTGAAGCTTGGTTTGGGAAAAATATTCTGAAATCTGGAAAGAGTTGTGACTCTGAGGAAGAGAGTGATAAAATATCTAAGATATTTTTTAGTACACTATTCCCAAATGAGTGTCAGCTGAGTTGGGGAAGGAATTCCAAATGGCCCGTTTCTCCAAGACTGAGAAACTGCATTAAATTTTAACCTGTTTGACTATAAGACATTTTGTTTGTTTGTTTGTTTGTTTTTTTAACCTCCAAACCTGATCTCATCCATGTGTGTATTGGACTTGAGCTTTTCCCTCCATGTTGGAAATGCCCTTCCCAGTGTGAGATGCTTCTCTTGACATGCATGAAGGTAAAGACGTGCTTTGACTTGGGCAAAAAGCAAGGGACAATGAACACTTACAGGCAGTTCAGGCCTGGAAGGCAGGAAATTACTTAGTGCATGAATCAATATTTAGGTAGCTCCTTCTGTGTTCGGAGAATGATTCAAGCTCTAAGGAGAATAAAGAACGTTCTATTAGTTCACGTTATCTTCTTGTTGTATGCCTATTTTCTGATTGAAAGCTTAACATATAAAAAGAAATTCCTGTGGGTCACTCTATTAGTCTGTTTGATAATGTTCTCAGATTTGGGTTAATATTTCTAACTCCCAGAACATATAAGTCATCTACCCAATCTACAACACCACTCAACTGGTAGTACTCAGGATTTCCCCTTCTAGATTTATGGATGCTTTCTAGATGAGCCATAAGAACAGATAACCCATATGAGTGTCTCTTTTTCAGACAGAAAAATATCTACAATCATTAGGACTGAGTTTGACTTTCCAGTGCCTGCCTAAATCCAAAGTGTGCATTTCACTCAGTTGCTAGATACTATACTGGTTGTACAACTCCTCTTTCAGTTACATAATGCAAGGTCTTGTGCCCAATGCACAGTGAGGCCAAATAAACTGAAACATCAGTGTTTGGTGCAGAGAAAGGTTTACTGCTGGGCCAAGAAAGAAGAACAGGTGGCTCATGCTCAAAAACTCAAACTCGCTGATGGTTTTTGGGGAGAAATTTTTATATGCAAAATTTGGGGTGAACGCTGCAGGGTGTTTGACTTTCTTCTGATTGTTTGATGATGAGGTAACAGGGCAGTGTTCCAGGAATCTTGTGCTCAGCCTACTGTTACCATTCTCCTCCTGGGTGGGGGCCTTAGTTACTGTAGAAGAACTCAAAGATATTGTTATGTGTATTCCTTCCAGAGGAACCAGTACCTTGCTCCTTCCCTGCTCTATTAATTCACTGCTCCCCCTTTGTTTCTGTATTCCCTCACTTCACTGTTTAAACAAGCAGTCATTTGAATCTGCCCTTTGGAAATCAGGGAAGGTCTAGGAGGCTGGATGAAGACTTTCCTACAGACAAGAAACCAGAAACAGGGGAGATGGAAAGAATTTGTATGGAGGTGGGTAGGAGGGGGTCCCCACAAAGTCCTGCTTGGTTTCATTTCCCATTCTTTTCCCAAGAAATCCATTAGAATATTGACATACATGCCAAACCATTTACTGATTTCTTCATTCATTTATTCAACAGTACTTATTGAGTACCTTTTGTGTCTGAGCACCGGGGTTACAAAGATGAGTAATATAGGTTTCCTGACTTTGAGACACCAAATATCTAGTGAGGAAAACAGACATAGAAACCAGCATGATAGAACTATATGATGTGTGAGTTAACAGTGTTACCGAGCTCAGTTTTGGCTGCTCACTGCTTAAAGCCAATAATTGAGAGGCAAATGTCAGTAGGAAGGAAGGATGCTTTAATCAGAAAAGTCAGCAATCTGGGGAGAAGGTGGACTTTTGTCCCGAGACCAGCTCCAAAGATTCTGCTCAGCCATGATAGTTTTTAAAGGGAAAAAGGGAGAAATAATCTCAGTGAATCATTGAGGCAGGAGGTTGTATTCTGCATCACTTTCCATTGCCAGCAGACTGGCTGATATTATCTTGCACGAGTGATCTGCCTGCAGGATTGCTGAGGGGGGGTGTTGAGGGTAGAGAGCTAGTCATTCTTTAACTACTTAATTCTTTATTCTTCTTTTATCTAGGAAAAGAGTCAACAGGTTAGGCAAGGCATGACGTGTGTTCAGGAGAGCATAAGTCAGGAGTTAGTTTAAATTGCCTAGTGATCTCATTTTTTTTTTTTTTTTTTTGTGGTACGCGGGCCTCTCACTATTGTGGCCTCTTCCATTGCGGAGCACAGGCTCCGGATGCACAGGCTCAGCAGCCATGGCTCACGGGCCCAACCGCTCCGCGGAATGTGGGATCCTCCCAGACCGGGGCACGAAACCGTGTCCCCTGCATCAGCAGGCGGACTCTCAACCACTGTGCTACCAGGGAAGCCCTGATCTCATTCTTATAATTAGGTTTTTTCAAGTTAGAGGGGGACAGAAGTGTGCAAACAGGAAAGGGGCAAAAGAGCTGCTTTCAACAGAAGTATGTACAAAGCTGGAGGAGTCAGTTGCCTTGGGATGAGAAGGGGAAAGTGGAACGTTTTGGCTTCATCTTCGATCACCCATGGGGAGTTTCCCAGGTAGAAGGGAAACCTAGAGAGAAAAATATGTGCTCAGAAATTGTAATTATTTAGCCTGTAAGAGCACTGTTTCTTTGGGGATAGATAAACAACGAAGTTTAATGTAGAAACTGGTAAACATTGAATGGCTGGTTTTCTTCCCAGTGGAGTGAGATTCCTGGAGCAAAAGAGAGGAGGATGGTTCTTATCCAGAGAAACATTGCAAAATCAAGTGGGCTAAAGACAGTTTGATATTTATACATTTGGATACTTGCTTTTTGCATTAAGTTTGTTTATCAAGCTCTAATTTAAAATTACTTCAAACCCAACTATTCCTTTGGTTGTACATATATTATTGAACTGAGACAGCATGACTAGAATAATCTTGGTTTGACCATATCTTTATTTGATTTTTCTCCTTTTCTTCCAGGATTATACACTGATTGTGAGCAGCCAGACGAAAACCTCTGTGGCCAAGAACAAGGACTGGGTGAGCCAAGGGTGAAGGGGAAAAGGATGTTAGATGACTCCATGGTCAAGCAAACAGCATGTTTGGCCTCATTGCCATGAATAATTGCTGAATTCTTTAGAATAGGGGAACTCAGGTAAATGAGTGCTCTTGTCCTCAACTGACCACATTGGAGGTCTGTGTGGCCACTAGCCCCCGCCCTATTTTGGATAGGCTGTGCAACCCAGGGAATAGAGGAAGCTAGAACTAAGTCTTGTTTTGGCTTTCTTTAGATTGAATTTGTTATTGTTGTTTAAATTTGTGTTAATTTTTTTTTTCATTCCTGAGATTTCCCTTCATTTTCCTATTCAAAAGGAAATCCTCCACATAAGTGTGTAGGTCTTTGGATGCCGCTGAGGGGAAAAGAATGGAGAGCTTACTTTTTAATGCTTGTTATCATAAAATATATTATAGTTAATATTTTGGGTGGTGAATGAAGTAGATCGACTAACCATGTGTGAACATCTTCTTTGCTCTTAATGTGTTAGTTGAGATAGGAACATAGTATGTCAGAGTATTTATGAGTTGCTTTTACCCTGGAAAATGTGCTGGTGCACTGCATTGGTAATATCAAAAACAAACATTTCTGTATAAGGTGTTTTCTAGTCCTTCCATCCTCTGTATCTCTAAACACACTTTTGTTTACCCTGCATGATTGTAGTGGTACTCCATAATCCCCCTTTGTTTCCATAAGCCATAGGTAAAAATTGCTCTCAATAATCCATGGTAGCTTTCATTTAATAAATCATATCTTCTAGACATTTTTTTCTCTTCTCTTTATTAGGGCAGCCATCATTTCTACCTCCCTAAGAAAAACTGACATAGAGAATGAGAAATAGGAATCAAGGCACTAAAGTACTTTGAAAGACCTACAGTGTGAATATGTACTTCTTAGGAAGCAGGATCAGATGATACTGTTAGAAGAACTCTACATTTATTAATTCAATACCCATAACAACCCTAATCCCCAATTTATAACTCCCAGTTTTCAGTTTCAGCCTAGAGGTTATAAATAACTTGCCCCAAGGCACGGTTGAGTTGCTGGAGCCTGAATTCAGGTACTGTGGGCTCTCAAACATTATGCTACAAATAACTTGTGATTTTTTTTTTTAATTTAGCTTTGTTTTTTTACATCTTTATTGGAGTATAATTGCTTTACAATGGTGTGTTAGTTTCTGCTTTATAACAAAGTGAATCAGTTATACATATAAATGTGTTCCCATATCTCTTCCCTCTTGCATCTCCCTCCCACCCTCCCTATCCCCCCCTTCTAGGTGGTCTTTAGTGCAAAAGAAAATCAGTTTTCTTGATTGAGTTTAATTGGTAAAGTTGACTGAGTTTAATTACCTTATAAAATCTATTTTAATTTTTCTGATTTTATGAAGAGGACTGATTTAAGTATACTTACAGCTACTGTACTTAGTTTCAAAGATATGAAATCAGGTGGCTGTACTCTGGCACACTAAGCAGCTGTATTGAGACTCACATGACTAACACTTGGCTGGACCCAACATCTGGTACTGGGCCACAGTAAGCACGCCCCGCTGGCTGAACTCAGATTCAAAACATTCAGTCTTTGCACATTAGCAGGCTTCTGCTTCGTTCATACAAGTGTGGATTTTGCATAAAGTACAAGGCAAATATGCATGAAACTTTTCAGAGGAAGATGGTATTTGGAGAGGTATTTCATCTTCAAATTATTTAAATTGGACATTGTTAAGTAGTTAGAACAAACGAAAACTTTCATATGTTATGTAAATTAGAAATCACGCGAAACAATATGATAAGAGTGGCTATTGCAACTCCCATAAAAAGAGAATAATGAACAGTACATAATAAAAGATGCTATGATTGGATGCTTAGGTTCAAAGATCATCTGACATTTACTAGCTATGTGATATTAAAGTCATTTAACCTCTCTGTGACTTAGTTTCCTCATGTGTAAAATGAGGATAATAATGGCACCAATATCATATAGTTATTTTGAGTATTAAATCAGACAATATATAAAAAGCATGTACAGAGTGCCTGGTACAGAGTAAGCCCTCAATATTAGGAATTACTTCATTCTTGAGAATGTGTATTATGGATTGCTGTTTGTCTTAATTGGACCTCAACCAATGAGTGACTTCAACCAATAAGAACTTACTAATGAGCCATTTGTTTATACCAGCTATCAATACCCAAACTATTAAACTGAGGTGAAAGTTGATGTTGTATAGGTTTGTTTACAGAGTGACTTACCATGGTGGGTGGCTTATGATACAATTAAAAGAATATAAACTTCTATGAATGGGTGAGTCTGTGACAAGGCCAGAAAAAAATTGAGAATCAATATATGCATAATGGCAAAGTAAAATGACTTTGGGAAAATACAGTTTGTCTCATGTCAAACTCTAGCCCAGGGCCAGGCTAGTTCTAGAGTCACCTCCAGCTTTGATGATTTTAGTTTATGTTCTACTGCATAGGCAGGCATTTTGAACTCAAAGATATTTTGGTTTAGATGATGATAATTATAGGACTTAAATCGTCTCTAAACTGTCACCCTAAAATATACTTCCAGTAGTTCTGATGCTGGTAATATATCAGCAGTCTATGAGAAATATAATGGTTTATTTGTCAGTTAAATCCCTTAATTAAAAGTGGATTAGAGAGGAGATTGGTTCAGGATGGCAGAGCAGAAGGACGTGCTCTCATTCCCTCTTGCACGAGCACCAGAATCACAACTAACTGCTGAACAGTCATCGACAGGAAGACACTGGAACTCCCCAAAAAAGATACCCCACATCTAAAGACAAAGGAGAAGCCAAAATGAGATGGTAGGAGGGGGGCAATCACAATAAAATCAAAGCCCATAACCACTGGGTGGGTGACTCACAAACTGGAGAACAGTTATACCACAGAAGTCCACCAACTGGAGTGACAGTTCTGAGCCCCACATCAGGCTTCCCAACCTAGGGGTCCACCAATGGGAAGAGGAATTCCCAGAGATTCAGACTTTGAAGGCTAGCAGGATTTGATTGCAGGATTTCAAAAGGACTGGGGGAAACAGAGACTCCACTCTTAGAGGGGACACACAAAGTAGTGTGAGCATCAGGACCCAGGCGAAGGAGCAGTGACCCCATAGGAGACTGAACTAGACCTACCTGCTAGTGTTGGAGGGTCTCCTGCAGAGGCGGGGGGTGGTGGTGGCTGTGTCTCACCGTGAGGACAAGGAGACTGGCAGCAGAAGCTCTGGGAAGTACTCCTTGGCGTGAGCCCTCCTGAAGTCTGTCATTAGCCCCACCGAAGAGCCTGTAGGTGCTAGTGCTGGGTCGCCTCAGGTGAAAAAACCAACAGGGAGGGAACTCATCTGTTGGATACAACTCATCTGTTGGATGCCCCACCCATCAGCAGACAAGCAGATTAAAATTTTACTGAGCTCTGCCCAGCAGAGCAGCAGCCAGCTCTACCCATCAGTAGTCCCTCCCATCAGGAAACTTGCACAAGCCTCTTAGATAGCGTAATCCACAAGAGGGAAGACAGCAGAAACAAGAAGAACTACAATCCTACAGCCTGTGGAACTAAAACCACATTTACAGATAGACAAGATGAAAAGGGCCATGTACCAAATTAAGGAACAAGACAAAACCCTAGAAAAACAACTAAATGAAGTGGAGATAGGCAACCTTCCAGAAAAAGAATTCAGAATAATGATAGTGAAGGTGATCCAGGACCTCGGAAAAAGAATGGAGGCAAAGATCGAGAAGGTGCAATAAATGATTACTGAAGACCTAGAAGAATGACAGAACAAACAAACAGAGATGGACAATACAATAACTGAAGCGAAAAATACACTAGAAGGAATCAATAGCAGAATAAGTGAGGCAGAAGAACGGATAAATGATCTGGAAGACAGAATGGTGGAATTCACTGCTGTGGAACAGAATGAAGAAAAAAGAATGAAAAGAAATGAAGACAGCCTAAGAGACCTCTGGGACAACATTAAATGCAACAGCATTCACATTATAGGGGTCCCAGAAGGAGAAGAGAGAGAGAAAGGACCCGAGAAAATATTTGAAGAGATTATAGTCAAAAACTTCCCTAACATGGGAAAGGAAATAGCCCCCAAGGCCAGGAAGTACAGAGCGTCCCGTACAGGATAAACCCAAGAAGAAACACGCCAAGACACATAGAAATCAAACTGGCAAAAATTAAAGACAAAAATTATTGAAAGCAGCAAGGGAAAAATGACAAATAACATACAAGAGAACTCCCATAAAGTTAACAGCTGATATCTCAACAGAAACTCTACAAGCCAGAAGGGAGTGGTATGACATATTTAACGTGTTGAAAGGGAAGAACCTACAACCAAGTTTACTCTACCCAGCAAGGATCATATTCAGATTTGATGGAGAAATCAAAAGATTTACAGACAAGCAAAAGCTGAGAGAATTCAGCACCACCAAACCAGCTCTACAACAAATGCTAAAGGAACTTCTCTAAGTGGGAAACACAAGAGAAGAAAAGGGCCTACAAAAACAAACCCAAAACAATGAAGAAAAAGATATAGCATGCAAATGGAAATCAGAAGAAGGCTGGAGTAGCAAAACTCACATCAGATAAAATAGACTTTAAAATAAAGAATGTTACAAGAGACAAGGAAGGACACTACATAATGATCAAGGGATCAATCCAAGAAGAAGATATAACAATTATAAATATATATGCACCCAACATAGGAGCACCTCAACACATAAGGCAACTGCTAACAGCTCTAAAAGAGGAAATCAACAGTGACACAATAATAGTAGGGGACTTCAACACCTCACTTACACCAATGGACAGATAATCTAAACAGAATATTAATAAGGAAACACAAGCTTTAAATGACACAATAGACCAGATAGATTTAATTGATATTTATAGGACATTCCATCAAAAAACAGCATATTACACTTTTTTCTCAAGTGCACACAGAACATTTTCCAGGATAGATCACATCTTGGGTCACAAATCAAGCCTCAGTAAATTTAAGAAAATTGAAATTGTATCAAGCATCTTTTCTGACCACAACGCCTTGAAATTAGAAATGAATTACAGCGAAAAAAAAGTAAAAAACACAAACACATGGAGGCTAAACTATGTTACTAAATACCAAGAGATCACTGAGGAAATCAAAAAATACCAAGAGACAAATGACAACAAAAACATAATGATCCAAAATCTATAGGATGCAGAAAAAGCAGTTCTAACAGGGAAGTTTATAGCAATACAATCCTACCTCAAGAAACAACAAACATCTCAAATAAACAATCTAACTTTACACCTAAAGGAACTAGAGGAAGAAGAACAAGCAAAACCCGAAGTTAGTAGAAGGAAAAAAAATCATAAAGATCATAGCAGAAATAAATGAAATAGAAACAAAACAATAGCAAAGATCAATAACACTGAAAGCTGGTTCTTTGAGAACATAAACAAAACTGATAAACCATTAGCCAGCCTCATCAAGAAAAGAGGGAGAGGACTCAAATCAATAAAATTAGGAATGAAAAAGAGGTTTGTACAACAGACACCACAGAAATACAAAGCATCCTAAGAGTACTACAAGCAACTCTATGCCAATAAAATGGACAACCTGGAAGAAATGGACAAATTCTTAGAAAGGTATAGCCTTCCAAGACTGAACCTGGAAGAAAAAGAAAATATGAACAGACCAATCACAAGTAATGAAATTGAAACTCTAATGAAAAATCTTCCAACAAACAAAAGTCCAGGACCAGATGGCTTCACAGGTGAATTCTATCAAACATTTAGAGAAGAGGTAACACCCATCCTTCTCAAACTCTTCCAAAAAATTGCAGAGGAAGGAACACCTCCAAATTCATTCTATGAGGCCACCGTCGCCCTGATACTAAAACCAGAAAAAGATACTACAAAAAAAGAAAATTACAGACCAGTATCACTGATGAATATAGATGCAGAAGTCCTCAACAAAATACTAGCACACAGAATCCAACAACACATTAAAAGGATCATACACCATGATCAAGTGGGATTTATCCCAGGGATGCAGATTCTTCAACATACGTAAATCAATCAATGTGATACACCATATTAACAAATTGAAGAATAAAATCCGTATCTCAATATATGCAGAAAAGCTTTTGACAAAATTCAAAACTCATTTATGATAAAAGCTCTCCAGAAAGTGGGCATAGAGGGAACCTACCTCAACATAATAAATAGCCACTGCAAACATCATTCTCAATGGTGAAAAACTGAAAGCATTTCCTCTAAGATCAGGAAAAAGACAAGGATGTCCACTCTCACCACTCTTATTCAACATAGTTTTGGAAGTCCTAGCCATGGCAATCAGAGAAGAAAAAGAAATAAAAGGAATACAAATTGGAAAAGAAGAAGTAAAACTATCACTGTTTGCAGATGACATGATACTATACATAGGGAATCCTAAAGATGCCACCAGAAAACTACTAGAGCTAATCAATGAATTTGGTAAAGTTGCAGAATACAAAATTAATGCACAGAAATCTCTTGCACTCCTATGCACTAATGATGAAAAATCTGAATGAGAAATTAAGGAAACACTCCCAATTACCATTGCAACAAAAAGAATAAAATACCTACAAATAAACCTACCAAGGGAGACAAAAGACCTGTTTGTAGAAAACTATAAGACACTGATGAAGGAAATTAAAGATGATACAAACAGATGGAAAGATATACCATGTTCTTGGATTGGAAGAATCAACATTGTGAAAATGACTCTACTACCCAAAGCAATCTACAGATTCAATGCAATCCCTATCAAATTACCAATGGCATTTTTTACAGAACTAGAACAAAAAAATCTTAAAATTTGTATGGAGACACAAAAGACCCCGAATAGCCAAAGCAGTCCTGAGGGAAAAATGTGGAGCTGCAGGAATCAGACTCCCTGACCTCAGACTATACTACAAAGCTACAGTAATCAAGACAATATGGTACTGGCACAAAAACAGAAATATAGATCAATGGAACAGGATAGAAACCCCAGAGATAAACCTACGCATCTATGGTCAACTAATCTATGACAAAGGAGGCAAGGATACACAATGGAAAAAAGACAGTGGTGTCAGGAAAACTGGACAGCTACGTGTAAAAGAATGAAATTAGAACACTCCCTAACACCATACACAAAAATAAACTCAAAATGGATTCGAGACCTAAATGTAAGACTGGACACTTTAAAACTCTTTAGAGGAAAACATAGGCAGAACACTCTTTGACATAAATCACACCAAGATCTTTTTTGATCCAACTCCTTGAATAATGGAAATAATAACAAAAATAAACAAATGGGACTTAATGAAACTTCAGAGCTTTTGCACAGTAAAGGAAACTACAAACAAGACCAAAAGACAACCCTCAGAATGGGAGAAAATATTTGCAAATGAATCAACGGACAAAGGATTAATCTCTAAAATATATAAACAGCTCATGCACCTCAGTATTAAAAAAAGAAACAACCCAATCCAAAAATGGGCAGAAGACCTAAGAAGACGCTTCTCCAAAGAAGACATACAGATGGCCAAGAAGCACATGAAAAGCTGCTCAACTTCACTAATTATTAGAGAAATGCAAATCAAAACTACAATGAGGTATCGCCTCGCACCAGTTAGAATGGGCATCATCAGAAAATCTACAAACAACAAATGCTGGAGAGGGTGTGGAGAAAAGGGAACCCTCTTGCACTGTTGGTGGGAATGTAAATTGATACAGCCACTATGGAGAACAGTATGGAGGTTCCTTAAAAAACTAAAAATAGAATTACCATATGACCCAGCAATCCCACTACTGGGCATATACCCAGAGAAAACCATAATTCAAAAAGACACATGCACCCCAATGTTCATTGCAGCACTATTTACAATTGCCAGGTCATGGAAGCAACCTAAATGCCCATTAACAAATGAATGGATAAAGAAGACGTGGTGCATATATACAATGGAATATTACTCACGCATAAAAAGAACGAAATTGAGTCATTTGTAGAGAAGTGGACTGTCATACAGAGTGAAGTAAAGTCAGAAGGAGAAAAACAATTATTGTATATTAATGCATATATGTGGAAACTAGAAAAATAGTATAGATGGACTGGTTTGCACTGCAGAAATAGAGACACAGATGTAGAGAACAAATGTGTACAACAAGGGGGGAAAGCGGCTGGGGTGGTGTGGTGGTTTGATGAGTTGGGAGATTGGGATTGACATAGATACCCTAATACGTACAAAATGGTTAACTAATGAGAACCTGCTGTATAAAAAAATAAATAAAATGAAATTCAAAAAAAAAATTCAAAGGTACACCCCCCAAAGCTTTTCAGAAAATGTTATTTTTGTTTCAGTGGGAAGTCAGAGGTATGCAGTTGGAATTAGCAAATGATATCTCATTACAGCTTATCCACTGCTTGATACCCAGATCCAGTGCCATTTTTCCATTGTGTGTCTACTTTGCAGACAAAGTTTACCAGTCTTTACTTTCATCAATAAAAATCTGCTAGAAACTGGCACTTCTGATATTCAGTACAGATCTTTAATCTTATTCTGTTGAACAATGCTTAAGTTTAATCAGTGTTAAAATAACCTACAAAATAATTTCTTGAAGTGGTGTCATGTGTACTCTGGAATTTAGAGAGTATATTCTCTAAAATTTCACATATTATCATGTTTTGATAATTTTGAAATTTTGATAATTTACTTTTAGGATTTACTCTCTAAATCTGGAAAACTTTTTTTTCCTCTTTTTTTTTGGTAACAAACTGCAAATGGTTTATTTCTAAAACTAACCAGATAAGGAAGTCTTAAGAGTCCATGCTTTTATGTTACGAATTTTTTATTTTTAGTCTTAGGAAATGAGCATTAATATGAATTGACTTTTGTCCATGCAGTCTTCCAGCTATAGCTTTCCTTGCCCTTTCCTTCAAGTCCCTGTTTATATACCCCATCATTCTTGGAAAGGATTCTTATCTTTAAAAATTTGGGTTTTGCCATTAAAATTCATGTAATCTTACTCAAAAAAAAAAAAGTGGGTTAGAGGTGAGTGTACTAAAAAAGACTACAATGTTCCATATTTTGTGAATTGGTAATCAGCCTGCTTTAAAACATTAGACTTTTTATTGAATTTTATTTTATTTTATACAGCAGATTCTTATTAGTTACATATTTTATACAAATTATTGTATATATGTCAATCCCAATCTCCCAGTTCATTCCACCACCACCACCCCCCCGCCCCGCTTTCCCCCCTTGGTGTCCATACTAAAACGTTAGACTCATTTTTAAATGCTGCCTATATTATCTGCTATTCATTCCCATTTACAAATGGTTACTAAATAAATTTTTAAATGCATGAAAAGAACAAAAAAAGACTTCATATGCCACAAGTGTATTCTGAAAAAGCTGGCCAATTTTCCCAAAAACTCAGACTACTAATAGAAAGTATTAAAAATAATAAATTTTATAGAATTCTTGCTTTATTATACTTCTATGACTTTTTACTGGAATGCTTGCCACACCTAACTTACTAGCATCTTTGGTTTTAGTCAGTATCCTGATTTTTCTCTGTATTAGTAATCTACCCCAACACCCAGGTTGGTGCAACTTCTGTTTACTTGAATGCCCCAGAATTAATTTTATATAAGCTGTGAATTTATAACTCCTGGCCAGATAGTAGGAAAACATCTGGAATGAAAAAGTAAAGTGATATCTGTGGTAAAATTGAACCATCTATTAGGAGTGCAAGTGGGCTGGTCCTTTGTAGCACTGCCCAGAGTTGGAATGTGTACCATATGCCCTTCCAGGGTGGGCTTAAACACATCTTTTTCAGGTCTCAATATTGTTGTGTCTGTTCACGTTATAACTGTTGTCATCTTATGGGTGGGTTGGGAATATGCTAATCTGGAGATGAGAGAAACTAAGAAACCATTCACACCATCTAAGCTAATGCTCCATAAGCATTATTCTTGAAAGGAGAGACGAGGGCTAAGTTGTACCAGATGAAATTTGTAATGGAGAAAGCACCCTGGGATCCAATTGTTTGTGTGTTCCTTAGTAGACAGCACAGAAAAACGAAGACTTTTTCTTCAGTGCCAAACTATTTAATTGCATACATAAAACTGCTGTGAAACATTGACAGCATTAGTTCGAATAGACTCATCTACAAAAGGGATGGAAGCCTAGAGTATGTGATTGAATGAATGGAGAAACTCGTTAAGACTGTTGCTCACTCCCAGGAAGCTAGCAGTATTATCCAGGTTTTTTGGTAAATCTGTATGCCCTTGGTTCTTTTCAAAGAACCAAGTTTTGGTTTTGTTGATTTTCTCTACTGTTTTCTTCTGTATTTTATTAATTTCTTATTTCTGTTTGCTTTAGGTTCAGTTTGCCCTTTTTTCCAGTGTCTTTAAAAGGAAGTTTAGACTGTTGATTTGAGATCTTTCTTGTTTTTTTCTTTTTTCTTTTTCTTTTTGCGGTACGCGGGCCTCTCACTGTTGTGGCCTCGCCTGTTGTGGAGCACAGGCTCCGGACGCGCAGGCTCAGTGGCCATGGCTCATGGGCCCAGCTGCTCCGAGGCACGTGGGATCTTCCCAGACTGGGGTACGAACCCGTGTCCCCTGCGTCAGCAGGCAGACTCTCAACCACTGCGCCACCAGGGAAGCCCGCTTTTTTGTTTTTGACAATGCCCTAGGCATAAATTTTAACATCCTCTGATTCAATTAAGTATGAGAGGGAAGTTTTTGAGGTCGGTCTTTAAGGTTTGTTTTGATGCTAGGAAGGCTCTTCCTAGCTGTATCTTTCCCTGGTTCTTTCTGATAAACTTCTGGCTGATCTATGGTTTAGTTGTTGCTCTATGAAGCTACCGGCTACTCATAATCACTTACCATCAGAACCCCCACTGTGTTTTGAGAGTATCTTTAGGCCTGAACTTCCCATTGTGTATTCCTAGTGAAGTTACTTCCTTTAGGAAGCACTTTTGAACCCTTTGTTCTTATATCCCACCTCTCTCCTTGGCAAAGCCTGTGCACCACTGCCCCAGATCTTGGGAGGAGGAGTTAGTGGCCTGCTCCTCTAGAAGTGACACCCCTGATTTATGAACAGCATGCTGGGCATGGACTGTGCCTCTGAGTCTTCTCAGACTGCCTCACCTGGCATGAAACCTTGTGCTGTGAGTAAGCTGGAAAAATATTATTGGTCTACTGCACCTGGGGAAGAATTTCTGCCCTATGAATGAGTGTCAGGTGGAGAAAGAGAGCCTCTACCCCTCAGCTGTTCTTGTCTGGAATAAGGGGCTTCTGCAACATGGAGTTGAGGGTGTGGGAATGAGAAGTGTCAGAGACCTGCCTCTTCTGAGAGATACTGTAGCGCTTGGCTGGGAGCTTGACTGGGAAGAGAGCCCTGGGTTCCCACCCAAAGTGGATTTTCCATCACACCGAGCTTAGAGGTAGGAATGGAGCACATTGTGTGTTCAGATGTGATAGACTCTCATGGTGTTACTGAGATTTAGTAGATTTGCTTCAATAAATGTTTCTTCATTTGCTGTATGCACTTAAGACAATTTCTAGAGTTTAAATGGTATTAATTTTTTTTTCCTTTTTTTTTTTTTTTTTTGCCACTTACCGTTGTTTTGCTGTTTGGTTGATTATTCTGTGCAAGTCCTCATCCTACCCTTCTAGATATTCTCCACCTCTAGTCCTTCTTGATTTTTACATTTTGGCAGTCCCATTTTCATTGATTGATCAGTCCTTTTAGGTGCGTTCCCATTATAAGTCCATTGTAAAGTATGTTCACTTGGCTTCTCCCAAGGTAGTCCATCCACCTATAAATTGATATGTAGAAGATTTTGGAAAGATTGAGAATGTAGCTTCATGAAATAAGAATTTATAAGCATATAATAATTAAAATACCTTGCATTATGTCGTCATTTCCTTTTGAGTAATCTGATGTTATTGAGATTTAATTAAATTAATTAATTTGACTAAAGATAGAGCTGAGTAAGTAGAAATCAGATTATTCTGTGTTATGTGATTTTCAAAGACTTCTTTAGAGAGTAGAAAAAATTTTAAAACCTAAAATGAAACTGAAACTCCTACTCTAACGAAATACTGTTTACATTGTTAATATATTCCTGTGGCTCATGAGCCTGCAAAATGATCAGGAGGAACATTCAAAGAGAAAGAAGAAACGACTGAAAAAAGTTTTGGAGGAAATATCAGGTGTTGCTGAGTAACAAGCTATGCCAAAACCCAGTGGCTTAAAACAATAATTATTTATTATTTTTCATGACACTGTAAGTCAACTTACCTAGGCTAAGCTCAGGTGGACAGTTTTGCCTGAGTTCACTTTCGTGTCTGCAGTTGGCTGTAAGTGGCTCTGCTCAATGTATCTCTTGTTGTCCTCTTCCTATGACCAGCAGATAGCCAGCCCCAAGATGTTCTTATGATGGTGGAAGAGATTCAGGATAGTAATTCGTAGCATGCAAGGCCTCTTGAGGCCTAGGTTTGGAACTGGGCACCATAACTTGTCCTTCATTCTTCTGGCCAAAGCAAGTCACGTTGGGTGTTGGAAATACACTCTATTTTAATGGGAGGAACTCCAAACTCACATAATATAGTAAAGAATTAGGGTCAATAGTGCAGTCAATCTACCACAAGGAATTAGGGAGGAAGTAAAGAGAGTTTTCCCAGTTTAGTTATTCCTGTCAAATGTAAGTTGAATTCCATTTTTGTTACACTTAGAGAAGAAAAGAACAACCTTTTGTAAAATACACTAGTCTGTCTTGTTGAGGGGGAGTGTATGGTATAAAAAACTAGAAAAACCTAGGATGGAGCTCACCAGCTGTTGTATAAGTAAGCACACTGGCCCTTACAATACCTGCCCTTTCATGATAACGGTGCTTATTTTGTGCTTTCTTATGTGGCTGTCTTTTGTATGGGCATACAGCAAATTATTCTGGAAAACAGATAACTAAGCATTTCTAATTCTTGGGAGGTTTAATCTTTACTTTTCTCAGGAATGTGCAGCATCAGCAGGTTTTGTTTGTCTTTAAAATGAGGAGGATTCTAGTGAAGCTGACTTGTTACTCCACAAATATCTTAAAACTGTGGAACTTTCCCTCTGGAATTATTATATGTGAATGGATTCCTACATTTTACAATGGAAAAGCATGAAATCATAGCCGGCTTGGCTACTGCTATTATTCATTTAGCAGGTTTTATTCTTTTAACAGTTAAACTTCCATTATGTTTTACTATTTGTTACATACCATTTTTATGTGTTTCACAGTTTTATGCATTTTGCAGTTAACTATTTGAAAGAACGTTCAGTCCTTGAAAATAAGAGTGATTTACCATTCTTGTGCTTTTGTCTTTACTAATGCTGTGTGTATTTTTTAAAGATAATAAGTTCTCCTATGAAAAAAGTCTAATAACACACTTTATTTTTCTTGCTACCTACAGCAAGTCCTAATGTTTCAAATGTGAGGGTGTATGCTTGGGGATGTATCGATGTACAACATGCATACCTACAAATGTTAGATTCTGTATCAAACACACAGACAAGCACAGCAGAAAAAGGAATAGAAAGCTCTAGTAATAATTACACAGAGTTTTGGAAAACACATACATATACACACAAACAAAAGGCTAAGTTGAAAATAGTATTCTATAATGCTAAGTGTTGAAGAAAATATATGTAATTTTGAAGGAATTCTTACCTATTTATCAGGAGTTTTATTCATATTCATAGTTAATGACAATTTTAAAACCAGATTAATTCTGGTATTAGAAAGAGCTTGTTTACTTGGAGAATATATGTTTCTATGCATTTGTAACAATAATTTGCAAAATTATAAGAAAGTGAAATGCTGTTTTCTTCCATTAGATTTATTTCTATATGTTAATATATATAAAGTATGACTCTAAGGTAATGAGAATATTGTACATTAACAAAAAAAACCAAACAGCTTAAAATGTATGGAATGTATTCTTCAAAATATGTGTTGTCCATCAGGTCATCAAAGGAAGAAGTGAAATCTGTTCTGAAAAAATAATTTTTTAATTGTTCCATGAAGAATTAGTCTGAGTTTCATAAGAAAAATCACTCTCATTTCCTTATTTTCAGTCTCATCCACAAATATTATTCAGCTTGTTTTTTTACTTTATTCTTCAGACTTCACCTGACTTGTAAAAAAATCTGTTTTGTTAATAATAAATATATTCACATGATTCTCTGACTCAGAAGCTACGAAAGTTTCCCTTTTGTGGGTATCTTTTCAGACATATTTTAAGAAAATACGGGCTTCCCTGGTGGCGCAGTGGTTGAGAGTCCGCCTGCTGATGCAGGGGACACGGGTTTGTGCCCCGGTCTGGGAAGATCCCACATGCCGCAGAGCGGCTGGGCCCATGAGCCGTGGCCGCTGAGCCTGCACGTCCGGAGCCTGTGCTCTGCAACGGGAGAGGCCACAACAGTGAGAGGCCCACATACCACAAAAAAACAAACAAACAAAAAAAAAACAACAACAAAAAGAAAATACAATTGCATAAGCGTGTTTATTTCTCTCATATTTTTTAACATAGTAATATGCTCACAAACAACTTGTCAACTTTATTTTATTAAGGAAAGTCTTGGAGATCATCTCATATCCATACATAGTTTCCACATTTATTTTTTTCACAGCTGTAGAGTACTTCAGTGTATAAACCTATCCCCAGTTAATAAACAGGTAGCAGTGAATAACTTTGTATTCAAATGACTTATGACTCTTTTAAAACCAAATTCACCTTCAAAGGATAAGAATTCTTAGCACTGTGGATATTAACAAGAATGTATCACAGACTCTGAAATAAGTGAGCCAAACTATTAAGGAAAATGGTAATATTACAAAGGTACTTTGAAGACTGTAACATTAATTAGGATGTATACATCTGACATGTGTTTGAAAAAGAAGTCTCATTATTTTTCAGTATATCTCTTATTTTGGTGACAACACAATGACTTGTTTTCCATGTGTCCTATCCCCAAATAATATTGGAGAAAAACTTAACTTTTGTTTTATTTCTTTTTGCTTTTTCTTGGGAAATGCGAATAGTTCCTACCTTATTACAATAGTTTCTTTGCAGTTTATAAAGTGCCAGTGAAACCCTGTGAAGTGGGTTTAGTTATGTTATCTCTTTTCCATTTTGTTGAAGAGCAAACTGAGATTTAGAAAGATCTAAAAACTTGTTTGTGTCATGGAGCTAGAAATTGACAGAGCCAGGGTTTGAATTCTATCATAAACTAAAATAAATTAGTACTATAGTTTCTTTAAGAAGAATGGCTAGAGAATGTGCCTAATGGAATAATGGTAATATCTAGATGAATGTAGAATCTAGTGAGATATCATCAGAATTTCACAAAGCATGACAAGAATCCAGAATCCAATTAGGGAGCAATGAGATCTGTTGAATCCAATCAATTGGATTTCAGCTACAGGTGAAAAGGAAGGCATAAAAGTTGCAGTCATTTAATCTAGTGAGGAAAAGGCCAAGAAGGGATAAAACAACAGTCTTTATACAAGTGAAACAATTATGTTTTAGGAATGAAAAGTAATATTCCCCCTCCCCCCGCCTTACATTGTGGATTGGATAAGAGGGAAATTCCTAGCCTTTAATCTTCAAATTTTGTCTTGAAATAAGGGATGCGTAGTCCTCTCAGGGCAAGAAGTGTTTAATGAGTTATTGACTGAGTAGGGATGGATGGAGACATATGGAGCCATCAGTTACAAAGGACACTGAGCAGGAAGTTGGGAGGCTCAGACGAAATTCCTTGTCTGGCATAAACTAATTGCATGATCTTTAAGGTGAACCACTTGATCTCCCAATGTCTAAGATTTTTCCTCTGCAAAGCAAGAAAACAGTCCTGTACCCCAATTTGTACAGCATCGTTATGGCAGAAATAAGAGATGACCACAAGGGAATCCCACTTCTGCCACCTACTAGAAATATAGAAATCCTTCCCTTCCTTGGGACAGACTTTGGATAGGTATCCCAACTCAGAGACTTTTCCAAACTAGGAAGAATGGCAGGGTAGTTAAGTGTATAGGCTCTGAGAGCATACTGCTATAGGCTTACCCAACTTAGCTTCTTATCGGATGAGTATCTTCAGACAAGTTATTTTAGTCTTCCAGAACTTATTTCCCCATCTTTAAAATGAGATCTTTAAAATCATCATCATAATAATGGAGACATGGTAGAATTAAATGAACTAAAAAAAATAATGTACTTAAAACAGGAGCTAGAACATACTAAGTGCTAATAAGCATTATTATTACATTCTGACCTGTGGGACTTCTGCATCTGAACATCCAGAAACCTCTATTGGAATACTTATATTTGTATCAAAGTGGTATTTTGATTCATATTAGAGCTATTTGTTTCCTTGCTTTTTTTTCCACTAGATTTTTTTTTATTGGAGTATAATTGCTTTACAGTGTTGTGTTAGTTTCTGCTGTACAGTGAAGTGAATCAGCTGTATGTATACATATATCCCCTCCCTCTTAAACCTCTCTCCCTGCCCCCCCCCCCAATCTAGGTCATCACAGAGCACTGAGCTGAGCTCCCTGTGCTATACAGCAGGTTTCCCATTAGCTATCTATTTTACACATGGTAGTGTATTTATGTCAAACATACTCTCCCAATTCATCCCACCCTCCCCTTCCCCCACCATGTCCACATGTCCCTTCTCTACCTCTCCATCTCTATTCCTGCCCTGGAACTAGGTTTATCTGTACCATTTTTCTAGATTCCTCATACATGCGTTAATATACCCCTTTGGCAGCAGCAGGCTCTACTTCCAAGGGGTTCTGTCTAAAATGGTCTAAATGACAGTCTTTCCTTTGAAGGAGGGATTGAAGATGGCTGGTATTCCTTTCCCGGACCAGGGGCCTAAGAAAACAGAAGAGATGTGTGAAGCAGGTGTGGGTTGATTGCATTGATGGCAATCTTCTATAGTTGTGCTCCTTATTTGAGGGACAGCCTCCTGATTTGCAAGCAGATGGAGTAGACAGATAACAGCAGCAGAGGTGGGAGTCCTGAATTCTCAATGCTAACAGGGCTAAAAGGGAGACCCAGAACTCCAGGAGTTGAGGTTGTAGAGTGGCTGTAGGTCTAGTTATTCCAAACCACTTCACTTGCAGTTCTGTGAGCAGATTATGTAATTTCAAACCTCCATACTGTGTACATGGTTCTCCCACTGCCTAAAACTCATTCCCTTCCTTGACCCCCTGGTCAATATCTCCATCATTTTTCAAGGTTCAGTTGATAGGGCACATTCTCTACTGTACCTCAGTAGAATGGGCTAATCTTACATTTGGGTTCCCTTTAAAATAAGTACATGTTTTTATTGTAATACCTATAGTACTTATATGCATTTTCTTTAAAAGTTTGTTTACTTTTATTAAATTGTAAATTCCTCAAGGGTAAAGCAGGGTATTATCTTTTTATCCCTAGTGCTTAGTGCTGGGTCTAGCACATAGTATGTATTCAATAAAAATTTGTTAACTGACTGTATGATTGATCCAGAAGTTGACAATTCACACCCGTAGGTGCCTACAGTGATTTCCTCTATAAACCAGACAGTAACTTAGCCTTGATGACTCACTTTTCTTATTCTAAAAGTTGAGGCGATGTGCTTTTCTTTTCCTCAAAAGTATTTTAAAAACCTGTGAAAGTGCTGCTGAAAGGGATTTTAGTTGCTGGATGAAAGCATCCCCTAAATGCTGAGTATGACCATCATAAGATGGTCATGGATATGTGTCACATGCCAGTTTTACCATATATTTTAGTATTTGCTGTTTATGTAAGAGCTATTTTATGATGAGAACAAAAAGGTTAGCAGGAAAAAGAAAACATGTTTCAGTGGTGAGCTTATTCATATATTAGGAATTTGAGATGAACCAGTGTAAATAATTGTGGACCTTAAAAAATTAAAAAAATTTTTTTTGAGTTTTTGGTTCCTTAAGTTACTTTCTTTCTCTGTTGTTTTAAATTGTATAATTTGTGGAACCACCATTTGCCTTAATTTAGGATATTTTTTTAAAAACTTCCAAAATATATGAGTTAAACTTTGGTATTTATGAGGAAAGTAATTAATTCAATAAATACTTCATATATACTTATTTTGTAAAAATTGACATTCTGGTTGTGAAAGGAATGCAACGTCCTCATTAAACTCCAACAGGAAGGATAAGACACATTCATAAATTAATGTAATTTAAGGCAGAATACCAGAAGCAACGTAAGCCATGTGCAAGAAGACTGTGTGGGGATCCAGAAAAGGCAGAGCTCACAAGTTACGAATTTACATTTGAGAGGAAGACACTCAAGTTGTATCAGGTTTGGGACCAGCAAGTCAAAATTAATGCAAATCAGAATTAGGGGAATTAGGCCATCTCTTTAATTGTATGTACTTTTTGGCTCTTGAGACATAAGGTTAAATTTGTCCTCTGACTTGAAAGTGGAGCACGAAATAAGAGGTGTGGAGTCATAATTTTTCCCTCTCTAGCTATTCCTAGGGCAGCTGGTTCATTGATCTCATGGAAACCACACAGCAAGAAGTCTTGAGACATCAGCTCACCTTCAGAAATAGCATGTCTAAAATAATATAGGAAAAATGTTGGCAGTTGTGGAAGCCAAGTGATGGTTCATGAGGGTTCTCTATACTATCCTTCTCTACTTTTGGATATGTTTGAAATTTTCCATTAAAATAAAGGGCAGCCACAGGGAGCCCTGGGTGTTTGTTGTGAGGGAACTCATTTTCTTCTGCTAACTACTATACCAGGCTTGAAGATGCTGTGCCCCTGACAGGGAGAGAACAGCATTTGCTTCTTTTCTCCACACAAGGTACCAGAAGATGGAAGAGTGGTCCTTTGAGAGCTAACTGCAGCCCTGTCTTGCCGTGAAATTAGGAGACTGGCTTGTTGATGCTTCATTATCAGAGTTTATGTTTTATCTGTAGGGTCAGTGTGGTACAGCATATAAAATGTTAGATTGGGAACTGGAAGATTTGACTTTCAGGCACAATTCTGCCACTTGCCAGCAAATTTTGGAGGGCAAGAAACACTTTATTGAATCCTCCCTCTGTGCTCTAGAAAATGGTCATATATTACCTCATATGTAATATCTGTAGAGTAGAAATCACCTCTACCTACATCAGTGGGTTGTTTTGTGGCACAAGCAAGATAATACATGTAAATAATTTGAAAATTTATAAATCTCATAGCTTATAAATATGAGACATTGTAAAGATTAACATTAGCATATATTACTTATTAAAAAATGAATATTAATGAATAGCTTATTAATAGAAATTTGTCAATAAATAGTTCTTCAAAATAGCTGATATCACATACCTAAGTTTCCATGTGGGCTATTGAAAGGACTTTCAAGTCGTGAGCCAGTGAGTATGAATAATAACTGATTAAACCATTATACATTCTAATAAAAGTATCATTACATATATGGTTAGTAAAAAGGCTTAACTAAGAGTTTTCTAAAAATTAATTTCGAAAAATTGTAGCGCATTCTTGATTTGCATGTAATACTTAATTCTCATCCCAGAGACCTTGGCAGAAGCTTTATCCCATTGGTATTACTCAGTGATTTTTTTTTAGTTGAAGGGAAGAGGAGGAAGCCAGCTGCAGCTCTGACACTTATAATTGCACCCCATGCAATAGCAATAGTTATGTATGGGCTGTTTAAGTTGAAAGTAACATCAGCCATGCAAATTTCACATCAATTAAAAATGAAGGGAGAAAATTGTCATATGGAAAAGGACTAAATTACTAGGATTAAGTGAAGGAAATTATTTCTAATATTCTGTGAAAGTATAGCTAGCAAGTAATGCAAAAAAAATTAAAAAGTGTAACAGTAAAATGATACTTAAGTACTAAATTGGGCTCATTTTCATTTAGCAATTCAGAAAAAATCTGGTAACACTCTGGGTGGTGTGTGCAGAAACTCTCAGTGAAAATTTTAATCCCTGTTTGGAAAAATACCAGTTGTAATGATATGTCTCCTCAACTAAATTGTCTGTGGACCATAAGTTTCTGAAGTTGGCTCAGCCTACACTGATGTGGAAGTGATTATTTGGGGACATTCCACTGTGCTCTGGGGGTTGGAGAGTGGTGGGAGCATGAATCTGTGAATCAAGTTTATATGTCCTGGTATGCAATATTTTGTTTCCTTGCTTAGAAAGATAACTGTGTTCTTCCGATCTTATAAGTGCATCTAGTTGGGCTAAAATTATTATACATGTCTGTAATATCAAAGGAATATTCTTAATCTTAAAAGAAATCAGATAATAATAATAAAAATCTGAGACCTAAGTTCAGAGAAACCAAACCTAGTGCGGGTTCATGGCTCACTCAAGGCCACCCAGCTCTTTAGCACCAAAGCTGGGTCTTAAAATGAGAGGATTGGGTTGCAGCCTCCCCAGGGATTTTCTTCTTTGTTACATGAATACTGAAGTCCTTTCTAGCTTTCAAGTACCACAGCTCCCACTCTAAAGGTCTCTTTCTTCTTATTTCTTCAAAATTTTATTTTGAAGAGAAACTTTTGAAAGAAATTTTACTTAGACTGTATTTACTACAAAATAATACTTTATTTTTTATAACTTAGGAAATAGATGGAAAGGCTGGTTATTAATTTTGGAGGACGGAAATTGCAACAAACCAGTGTCTTCTGTATTTAGAATATCATAGCTAATCAGATAATTCAGCATAAACAAGGACATTACTTTACTTTACTCGTGCTACCCAATATCTAGGTGATGCTAAACTAAAGAAAACTCTAAATAATTTAGCTTAGAAGCACAATGGCTAGAAATATCCATTCTGGTTCTGCAAACAAAGACTTTGTTTCTTTTGAAAATCATTTAAACTCTTAGGAACTCAGTTTCTTCATTTGTAAAATGAGAATCTCAAATTACTTGGCTTTAACGTTCCTTCCAGATCTGTGATTTTGGACTTTTGGGATTTGTATCAAATTAGAACACTATAATCTAATGATAATTATTAATGATATTTTCTTTCCGCATTATTCTAGGACAACAGATTTTTTATTTTAAAATTTATTTTAGAACTTAATTATTGACACCTTTATATTTAAAGATGACAACAGAATATTTTTAAAAAGTGACTCTAGGATACATCTGAATGTACTCCTTTCACATATGTGTTGTCAAAAGCTTCCACTCTTCTGTTTCCATATGAATCTGTGGGGCAGAGAAGTTCCTCCTGAGCTGTAAGGGATTCCCTTTTTAAATTGGGAACAATGCTAACTCTTCAGCACAAGCTTCCATGTTATATGAGATTTAAAAATAAAGTGAAACAGTGATTTGCATATATTATTTTGGGCAGAAAGAAGCTAATCAAATTTCATAAACTAAGAATTTGAGTTCAGGCAGAAGTCTTTACTTACATCTAGTGGTTTAGAAATAGGAGGCTAATAGAAACAAATGATGAAATAACTCTAGATGACTACAAGAACAGGAGAGGACGACTCAGAAAGATCCAAGGACACAAGTGCATGCACACACATACACACACAGCTTAAAAAATAACAAAAAGGGGAAAACTTACTCTAGCATTTGCCCAAGGCATACATATAAATGTAGGTTTCTGAAGAGAGGGAAATCCATGCAACATATGACCTCTCAGAAGGAAAGAGACAAGGCTGATATCAGTGAGTAAGCACCAGCCAGTATGCCGTAACTGTCTCCTGGCTGGCATCTGCTCTGAGTGTTAGTGCCCATGCTTCACTGGTCTTTATTTTTCATATCACCAAATGATCTATGGAAAGGATTCCCTAGGCTCAAATGGCAAACTATATTCATTCCATAAAATTGTCTTTATTGTTCCTCTCCTACAATCACCAGGGACAGGCTAGAATAAACAGGACTCTTGTCCAGATGAGTAAGATTCTCAAATATAGTGAAGAGCAACAATTGAGAATTGCCATGTATTTAATGAAAACTAGAACAAGAAGAGCTGCCAAAATCAACAAATGGAAAAACAAACACTGAGGAAATGGAGATAAAAGAAGAATAAAGAAAGCTTTATAATAGAACCAATTAATATTCTCAGATTTGAATAGATTTTGCATCAATAAAAGACAAATTTTCCCCCTAAAGGGGAAAAAATCCAGTTAAGCGTTCTTGCAAGTAAAAACAGTCATAACCAATAGAAAACATTTCAGTTGAGAGGCTAAATAGCTGAAAGGACAGAGCTGAAAACCAACTCAGTACACTGTAAGATGAAGCCAATAGTTCACAGAGAAAGCAATGCAAAATAACAAAGGGTTAATAAGGAAGTGTATTAGTTTCCTATTGCTGCTGTAACAAATGACCACAAATATAGTGGCTTAAAACAACCCAAATTTATTATCTTATAGTTCTGGATGTCAGAGCCCTAAAATCAAGGTGTCGACAGTCTGTGTTTCTTCTGGGAGCTCTAGAAGAGAATCTTTTCTAGCTTCTAGAGGACATCTGCATTCCTTTGCTTGTGGTCCCTTCCTCTGTCTTGAAAGCCAACAACATATCATCTTCAAATCTTTCTCTCCCTTCATGTCTTACTGCTTCTGTTGTCACATATTCTCGGACTCTGGTACTCCTGCCTGCCTCTTTTAAGAACTCTTGTGATTACATTAGGTTCACCCAAATAATCCAGGATAATCTTCCCATTTAAAGATCCTTAATTTAATCACACTGCAAAGTCTCTTTTTTCATGTAAAGAAGGGGTCATGTATTTATAGATTCTGTATGGTAATATGTGGACCTGTTTGGTGAGGCTATGGGGGTGGGACCTTATTATGTCTGCTACAGAGAAAATATGAGAAAAACATTAAAAGGAATAGAATATAGACCTTCAATACCCATATCCATGCAAAAACAATGCCCCAAGAAGGTAAGGAGAGGACAGATGGAGCAAATGATCAGTTAAGGGGAGAAAATTCTCCACACTGAAAAAAGCAGTAAGTCTTTATGTTGAAAGGACCATGCAATACTAAGCGCTTGCATAAAAAGAGACCTACAACTAGACACTAGTGAAGTGTCAGATCTCCAAGGATAAAGAAAAATGCCTAAAAGCTTTCACAGATAGCAGCTTAAACACAAATGAGTGATATCAGATTGTCATCAGGCTTTTATTAAACAATACTGAGACAAAATTATTTTAAACTTAGAATTCTATTCCCAAAATACCATTCGTGAGAATTACTCAAGGCCTTATTCTAGTGAAAACAAAGGGAAGTAAAAGAAGGAGGAAGGCAAGGGATGCAGGTAACACTGGAGAACAAAGGTACCAGTAAAACTAATAAAGTCTGAAAAATTGGTGCATATGTTAAAAAATAATCACAATCTGAACTATAAACCCCAGATGATTCTAATGTGAATGCTGGCAGAGCTGGTATGGGTAAGGTAGGAGAGAAGTGAAATGAAGCCAACACTTTATTTGTCTTGATGGCGGTGAAAAATATCTTAATGTAGCTCATTTTTGCATTTTTTGATTAAAATTTAAAAATTAAATTAAAAATAATTGGATTGACAATATTCTATGTTACTATATTTTGAAAGAGATGTTCTCATATGCTGTTGGAAGGTATGTATTTTGTTAGTTTTTTTTCAGAGGACAATTTTGTAGTTTCTTTGATATTTTAAAATGAATATATACTTCACCCCAGCAATTTCATCTCTAATAATTGACCCTATAGAAGCATTTTTATATCTACAAGAAGGTTTTCAAGAAAGTATATATGGCATTATTCTTAATTGTAAAAAATGGAAAATAAGCTAAACCCATATGGACTAATTTGATTAATTATGGACAAGTATGTCCTTGTTAAAAAAGATCAAGTTTATGAATGTTTACAGACTGAGAAATATCTTCAAGTCATATTTTTGTGAAAAGAGTAATAGAATTACAGTTATAATTATATTTATTTTAAATGATCCTGAAAAAAAATATATTTTCACATATGTATGCAATTATAGAGTTGTCTGGAAGAATACAAGCCAAAATGTTAACAATTATTATCTTTAGGGAGGAGAGTTGATTTGGGAGAGGATTTGCTTTCAATTTCAACTTCTGTTATTTTACAGTAAGAATATTTATGTATTATGCATATTACTCATGTGACATTTTAAAATTTCAAAAAGAAAATAGCAAAAATCCTTGAAATGCCACACCAAAGGACAATTACTGTGCATGCATCCAGACCACTTATTATAATATGAATATGCAAATATATTTAATTTTCCATAAATGAAAGCATACATACATAATGCATTTAACTCAGTTTTTAATTAAACTTTTTTATTTTGACATAACTGTAGATTCACTTGCAGTTGTGAGAAATACTACAGAGAGATTTAATGTACACTAAGTTGATTATCCTAATAGTAACATATTGTAAATCTGTACAATATCACAACCATGATACTGACATTGAAGTCAAGATAGAGAACATTTACATCTCCACAAGGATACTTCATACTGTCCTTTCATAGTCACACTCACTTACCTTCTACCTTCCACTTCCTACTTAACCTCTAGCAACCCGTAGGTTGGGTTTTTCACTCAGAATAATTCTCTAGAGATGTATTCAGATTGTTGCATGTATCGATAGTTCATTCCTTTTTATTGCTAAGTAGTATTCCACAATATGGATGTAACAAATTGCTTCATCAATCACTTTTTGAAGGATGCTAATATTGTACATTATGTTGACTGATTTTCAACTATTGAACCAGTCTTGCATGACTGAAATAAACTCTGTTTGAACTTGGTGTATAATCCTTTAACATACTGCTTAATTCTTTTCACTAATATTTTCTTAGTGATCATCTACATTGATGAGAGATATTGGTCTATAGTTTTTTTTTTTTTTTTCTACTATCTTTATCTAGTTTTGGTTTTAGGGCAATACTAGCTTCATGAAATGAATTAGGGAGTATTTCCTCCTATTCTGGAAGAGTTTTTGTTTTTGTTTTCAATTGGAGTTATTTCTTTAAATGACTGGTAGAATTTTATAGTGAAAACATATGAGCCTGGAGGTGGCTTTTTGGGGGAAGTTTTTAAATTATGAATTCACTTTTTAACAGTGTGTATATTCAAAGTATCTTATTTCATATTGGGTAAGGTGTGGTAGTCTGTGTTTTTTAGGAAGTGGTCCATTTTGTTTAAGTCCAGCTTTATTTCCTTGATTATTTTCTTTTTTTTTCTATTCATTCTGCTCTTATTTTTATTATTATTTTCTTCCATTTGCTTACTTTGTGTTCATTTTGCTCTTTTTCTACTTTCTTGCGATGGGAGCATAGATTATTGATTTTTGAGACATTTCTTTTCTAATCTATGAATTTAGTGCTATAAATTTACTTCTCAGTACTGCTTTAGCTATGTCTCACATATTTTGACATACTATATTTTCATTTTCATTCAGTTTTATGTCTGTTTTCAATTTACCTTGAGACTTCCTCTTAATTATGGTTTATTTAGAGATATGTTGTTTAGTTTTCAAGTGTTTGGTGATTCTCTTCTTACCTTTTTGTTATTAGTTTCTAGTTTGATTCCATTGTGATCAGAGAATACACCATGCATGATTTCAATTTTTCTGAATTTGTTTGGGTTTGTTTTATCACCCAGGATATAAATTTGTCTGGATATATGGACCATGGACTCTTGAAAAGAATATATATTTTGTGGTTGTTTATTTATAAGTGCTAATTATATCCTTTTGCTTGATGGTGGAATTGAGTTCTTCTCTATCCTTGCTGATTTTCAGTTTAACTGTTCTATCAATTGTAGAGAGGGGGGATGTTGAGGTTTCCAACTATAATTGTGGATTTTTCTATTCTTCCTTTCATTTCTGCCAGCTGTTAACTTCATAAATTTTGCAACTTTGTATCTGGTGCATTCACATTTAGGAGTGCTGAGTCTTCTTGGTGGACTGACCCTTTTATCATTATATAATGTCCCTTTCTGGCTCTGGTAATTTGTTTTTCTAAAGTCTACTTTATCTAATATTAATATAGGCATTCCTGATTTCCCTTGGTTGATGTTTGCATAATACATCTTTTTCCATCTTTTTCCTTTAAACTTGTCTATATCATTATATTTGAAGTGAGTTTCTTGTAGATAGCATTTCATACACTTTTCCAATCTCTGTCATTGGTAACTGTAGACCATTTACATTTAATGAAATTATTGACCTGTTAGTGCTTAGGTCTGCCATTTTTTTCCTGTTTGTTCTGTTTTTCATTTTTTGTTTTTTTATTAACTGCTTACATTAATTACAACATTTTCGATTCTGTTTTGATTCACCTATAATTTTTTTAACATCTTTATTGGAGTATAATTGCTTTACAATGTTGTGTTAGTTTCTGCTGTATAACAAAGTGAATCAGTTATATGTATACATGTATCCCCATATCCCCTCCCTCTTGCGCCTCCCTCCCAACCTCCCTACCCCACCCCTCTAGGTGGTCACAAAGCACTGAGCTGATCTTCCTGTGCTATTCACCTGCTTCCCACTAGCTATCTATTTTAAATTTGGTAGTGTATATATGTCCATGCTACTCTTTCACTTTGTCCCAGCTTACCCTTCCCCCTCCTTGTGTCCTCAGGTCCATTCTCTACTTCTGCATCTTTATTCCTGTCCTGCCCCTAGGTTCATCAGAACCATTTTTCTTTTGTTTTTAGATTCCATATATATGTGTTAGCATACGGTATTTGCTTTTCTCTTTCTGACTTACTTTACTTTGTATGACAGACTCTAAGTCCATCCACCTCACTACAAATAAATCAATTTCATTTCTTTTTATGGCCGAGTAATATTCCATTGTGTATATGTGCCACATCTTCTTTATCCACTCATCTGTCGATAGACACTTGGGTTGCTTCCATGTCCTGGCTATTGTAAATAGTGCTGCAATGAACATTGTGGTACATGACTCTTTTTGAATTATGGTTTTTTCAGGGTATATGCCCAGTAGTGGGATTGCTGGGTCTTATGGTAGTTCTATTTGTAGTTTTTTAAGGAACCTCCATACTGTTCTCCATAGTGGCTGTACCAATTCACATTCCCACCAGTAGTGCAAGAGTGTTCCCTTTTCTCCACACCCTCTCCAGCATTTATTGTTTCTAGATTTTTTGATGATGGCCATTCTGACCATTGTGAGTTGATAACCTCATTGTAGTTTTGATTTGCATTTCTCTAATAATTAGTGATGTTGAGCATCCTTTCATGTGTTTGTTGGCAATCTGTATATCTTCTTTGGAGAAATGTCTGTTTAGGTCTTCTGCCCATTTTTGGATTGGGTTGTTTGTTTTTTGATATTGAGCTGCATGAGCTGCTTGTAAATTTAGGAGATTAATCCTTCGTCAGTTGCTTCATTAGCAAATATTTTCTCCCGTTATGAGGGTTGTCTTTTGGTCTTGCTTGTGTTCTCCTTTGATGTGCAAAAGCTTTGAAGTTTCATTAGGTCCCATTTGTTTATTTTTGTTTTTATTTCCATTTCTCTAGGAGATGGGTCAAAAAGGATCTTGCTGCGATTTATGTCATAGAGTGTTCTGCCTAAGTCTTCCTCTAAGAATTTTATAGTGTCTGACCTTACATTTAGGTCTTTAATCCATTTTGAGTTTATTTTTGTGTATGGAGTTAGACAGTGTTCTTATTTCATTCTTCTACATGTAGCTGTCCAGTTTTCCCAGCACCACTTATTGAAGAGACTGTCTTTTCTCCATTGTATATTCTTGCCTCCTTTGTTAAAGATAAGGTGACGATATGTGTGTGGGTTTATCTCTGGGCTTTCTATCCTGTTCCACTGATCTATATTTCTGTTTTTGTGCCAGTACCATATTGTTTTGATTACTATAGCTTTGTAGTATAGTCTGAAGCCAGGGAGCCTCATTCCTTCAGCTCCATTTTTCTTTCTCAAGATTGCTTTGGCTATTAAGGGTCTTTTGTGTTTCCATACAAATTGTGAAATTTTTTTGTTCAAGCTCTGTGGAAAATGCCATTGGTAGTTAGGGATGGCATTGAACCTGTAGATTGTTTTGGGTAGTATAGTCATTTTCACAATATTGATTCTTTCAATCCAAGAACATGGTATATCTCTCCATCTTTTTGTATTGTCTTTAATTTCTTTCATCAGTGTCATATAGTGTTCTGCAAACAGGTCTTTTGTCTCCTTAGGAAGATTTATTTCCAGGTATTTTATTCTTTTTGTTGCAATGGTGAATGGGATTGTTTCCTTAATTTCTCTTCCTGATCTTTTGTTGTTTTTGTATAGGAATGCCAGAGATTTCTGTGCATTAATTTTGTATCCTGCAACTCTACCAAATTCATTAATTAGCTCTAGTAGTTTTCTGGTGGCATCTTTAGGATTCTCTATGTAAAGCATCATGTCATCTGCAAACAGTGACAGCTTTAGTTTTCTTTTCCAACTTGTATTCCTTTTATTTCTTTTTCTTCTCTGATTGCCATGGCTAGGACTTCCAAAACTATGTTGAATTACAGTGGCAAGAGTGGACATCCTTGTCTTGTTCCTGATCTTAGAGGAAATGCTTTCAGTTTTTCACCATTGAGAATGATGTCTGCTGTAGGTTTGTCATATACGGCCTCTATTATGTTGTGGTAGGTTCCCTCTGTGCCCATGTTCTAGAGAGTTTTTATCATAAATGGGTGTAGAATATTGTCAAAAGCTTTTTCTGCATTTTTGCCATAATCATATTGTTTTTATCCTTCAGTTTGTTAATATGGTGACATTGATTTATTTGCGTATATTGAAGAATCCTTGCATTCCTGGGATAAACTCCACTTGATCATGGTGTGTGGTCCTTTTAATGTGCTGTTGGATTCTGTTTGCTAGTGTTTTGTTGAGGAGTTTTACATCTATGTTCATCAGTGATATTGGCCTATAGTTTTCTTTTTTTGTGACATCTTTGTCTGGTTTTGCTATCAGGGTGATGGTAGCCTCGTAGAATGAGTTTGGGAGTGTTCCTCCCTCTACTATATTTTGGAAGAGTTTGAGAAGGATAGGTGTTAGCTCTTCTATAAATGTTTGTTAGAATTTACCTATGAAGCCATCTGGTCCTGGGCTTTTGTTTGTTGGAAGATTTTTAATCACAGTTTCAATTTCAGTGCTTGTGATTGGTCTGTTCATATTTTCTATTTCTTCCTGGTTCAGTCTCGGAAGATTGTTCTTTTCTAAGAATTTGTCCATTTCTTCCAGGTTGTCCATTTTATTGGCATAGAGTTGCTTGTAGTAATCTCTCATGATCCTTTGTATTTTGCAGTGTCAGTTGTTACTTCTCCTTTTTCATTTCTAATTCTGTTGATTTGCGTCTTCTCACTTTTTTTCTTGATGAGTCTGGCTAATGGTTTATCAATTTTGTTTATCTTCTCAAAGAACCAGCTTTTAGTTTTATTGATCTTTGTTACTGTTTCCTTCTTTTTTTTTCATTTATATCTGATGTGATCTTTTTGATTTCTTTTTTTCTGCTAACTTTGGGGTTTTTTTGTTCTTCTTTCTCTAACTGCTTTAGGTGTAAGGTTAGGTTGTTTATTTGAGATGTTTCTTGTTTTATGAGGCAGGATTGTATTGCTGTAAACTTGCCTCTTAGAACTGCCTTTGCTGCGTCATATAGGTCATAGTGTTTTCATTGTCATTTGTTTCTACGTATTCTATAATGTGTTTTTAATGTGTTTGTATGATTTTGAATGTGTTTTTTTAGTGATTGCTCTAAGTATTACACCGTATATATATATTTGCCCCACAGACTACTGGTATTGTTGTTTTACCAGTTTGAATGAAGTGTAGCATAGCCTTACCTCCATTTAAGTCCCCTTACTCTCCCCATTTATAACATAATTGTCTTAAATATTGCCTCTGCAGTATTAGAAATACTTCAGACAGTGTTATAATTTTTGTTTCTGCCATCGAATTTAAAAAATTCAAGAGGAGAAGAGTTTATTATACTTACCCACATTTTTTGCTTACTGTATTCTTCCTTCTTTTCAGTTTCTTTTTTTAAAAAAATAATTTCTTTTCTTTTTAGAGAGCTTCCTTCAAGCCATTCTTTTAGGGTAGGTCTGATGGTAACAAATTCTCTTTTCCTTCATCTGGAAAATGTGCTGATTTCTCCTTCATTTCTGAAAGATGTTTTCACTGGGTATGAGATTCTGGGTTGCCAGTTATTTTATACAACAAGTAAAAAATATTACATCATTTCCTTCTGGTCTTCATGGTTTCTGTTGAGAAATCTGATGTCATTTTAAATGTTTTTCTCCCTATAGGTAAGGGATCATTTTTCTTTCATTGTTTTCAAGGTTTTTTTTGTATTTAGTTTTCAGATGTTTAATTATGATATGTCTTGGTGCAGATTTTCTTTGGTTTTTAATGTTTGGGATTCAATCAGCTTCTTAAATCTATAGGTTTATGTTTTTGGCTCAGTTTGGGAAATTTCAGTTATTATTTCTTCAGGTACTTTTCAGCCTTACTTTCTTTCCCCTCTTCTTCTAGAACTTTGTCATATAATTATAACATCTTTGTCATCTCAGGGTTGTCATCTATTGATTTTCTTTTTTATTCAGTTTAAGAAATTTTTGGTTCTTCGTATGATGAGTAATTTTTAGTTGAAACCTGGTCCTTTTCATGTTATGTTGTGTTATATACAGTATGCTGTATCTTACTTAAACCTGTTTTAAATGACCTTTTTTGTTATTGCTTTAGCGTGGAAGGGTGGTTCCACATCATTACAGGCTAGGTGGATATAGAAGCTCAAGTTCCCCACTTGGCCTCTGTTGATAACCAACATTGGTGGTGCTCTTTCTTACTGCCAGGCAGGGGTGGGAGTTATGGTTCCCTGTGGTCTCCACTGACTCCTAGGTGGGAGTGGCCTTGTTAGTGCTGAATGAGTGACAAAGTTCTGAGTCTCTACTAGGCCTCCTCTGACACCCAGGGAGAGGGTGAGGGATGCCTCATTACTTCTGGATGGAGATGGAGGTAGGTTCACCACATGGTACCCACTGTCGTCACATTGGGTGGACCCATTATCAGCTAGCAAGGATGAAAGGCCCAGTTCCTTACTTGGCCTTTTCTGATTCTTGGTCAGGTGTCAGAGTGCTTCATTATAGCCTCATTAGGCTAGAAGGCTAGAAGTCTAGACTTCCCATTCAACCTTTGCTGACATGAGTAGGGGTGGAACCATAGGTTTTCTTTGGTGTTTGGCTAGAAGAGAACAGTATTGTCTAAAAGCTTTGCTTTGGATTTGCTGCTCCTTTCCTGGTTCTTTGACTAGAGAAAATAGGTGTTTGTTGGAGCTATTTTTGTCTTTAGCCATTGACATTGTTGGATTGCTGCCTTCTTCTGCTCCAAATCTGAGATAAGGCAAAAAGAAAATTTCAGGAGCTCACTAATGTGCCATTTCTTGGGTCTTGATGTCCCAGGTTGTCTGACTTCTTCTTTCCATCTCTCAGAATCTTCTTAGATTTGTTTTATTTATAATGCGCAGGGGTTTTAGTTGTACTTAAGAGATGGAATAGGGAAAGTATGTCTACTCCATCATCCCAGAAACAAAAATCCTAATGATAAATCCTGATAAAGCAACATCCATTTTGCAACCTACTTGATTTACTCAGTAATGTTTCATGAAGACCTTTCTATTCTGATGAATACTGATTGATATTATCCTTTCAGTAGACAGATATTATTCCATTGTCTGATTATTACCATAGTTTCCTTTTAACTAATCAATTACTAGTATACATTTAGTGACATAATAAATGATGTTGTGGTAGACATAATATAGAGACCACATTCTTTTATCTATACTTCTGAAATCCGAAAAACTATAAAAACAATATATTTTATAATGTTTGGTGTTAATTCACTTTGTGGCAAAAATTTGACTGGAATTCACATGAGGCTGTTTATAGTCTTAATTTATCCAATGTGGTTCAACACTTCATGCTTTCTATAGAAGTATTAAGATGTTAGATTATGGTTTGCTGCCCAGACTTTGCTGGGGTTGTTATGAAACATGTGGTCTATGTAAATATCTTATTACTTTCTAAGATCCAAATGTTCTAAATGCTAACAAACCTTTAAAAATATTCTTAGGAGATTTGAAACATCCCAGGAAAGTTATTGCCAACTTTTGGGTCATACCATCAAATTGCACTCCTAAAATATTACATTGTATGTTCTTCTACAAGCTCTTGACAACACTGGATATTTTCATAAAATAGTTTAAATTTACATTTATTCTTTGTGGGATTCTAAATAGAATCTATAAATGTACATTTCAGAAAAACCTAGAAAATACAGAGAAACACTAAAGAAAACTAAAAATATTTACAATGTCTCTTTTCAGAGGTAATGACTTTTAATTTTTTTCAGCTATTTTCATCATATCTACTTTGAAATACAAAATTGGAATCATACCATATGCAATTTTTTTTTTTTTTTTTTTGCCGTATGCGGGCCTCTTACTGTTGGGGCCTCTCCTGTTGCGGAGCACAGGCCCCGGACGTGCAGGCCCAGCGGCCATGGCTCACGGGCCCAGCCGCTCTGCGGCACGTGGGATCCTCCCGGACCGGGGCATGAACCTGTGTCCCCTGCATCGGCAGGCGGATTCTCAACCACTGCACCACCAGGGAAGCCCGCAGTGTATTTTTATTTCATTTTTTCATTAGTGTTGAACTGTAAACAATTGCCTCTTTCTCTAAATATACTTATATAGTATAATTTAAGTGATTGTATAGATTTTATTGAATAGATATACCATAATTGATATAACTAATTTCTTTCTTTTGGGCAAGTGGATTTTTCCCATTGTAATTACACTGTAATAAATATGGTTATACACATTCCAAAATGTAAGAGTTAAAAAGAAGGAGGCTTGGCCAAAGCCTGATTTATATCTCTTAAAACTGAAATTCCATATTTTCCAAAGGTGTTCCAGTTAACTCTGATTATGGTACTTTTATTTTCATAAGAATGTGACTCTGAATACAAATTGAGAGAAATTAGTTTTAGCTCTGTTCTCCCTCATTTCTTTCTTTCTTTCCCCTATATCTTCCTTTGTCCTTCCTTCTGGAAATGTTTAAATATAAATAATTAATTTCTGTCAAACAAAGAAAAGAAGAAGAGATAGACTTTTGATTGTCACGATAACTCATCTTGAAACCCGGAAAAGGCACGTGAATTTCTTGTCTTCACTTTCTTCAACTATAAAGTGAGAAAGTTGAGTTACTAGTTATCTAAGGTTATTCCCAGCTGCTAAATTCTTATGTTTTCCTTTCTTCAGGCCATCATAATGTTATTGAAGTGATGTATTCATCATTTTTCCAGTTTTTTCTGTTCTTTTGCATGATTTTTTTGGGCAGCCATTGTTTATCTTTGTTTTTTTTTTTTATTTTCAAATTTTCTGGTAGGATTGTTTTGTGTGTGAAGAATATGGGGGTGCATTTTTCAGTCACCATATGAAGATTGTTCTATATTTTACCTTATCTCTGCTGGGTGGGTGGGAGAGTCAATCACCACCCTGAATGTCTCAATACACTGTGTATAGACTACTTTTCAGGATACAGAATATGTACCAGATATCTGGGTCTTAGTTTCCTTATCTGTAAAACAGAAAATTATCTACCTCACAGCTTTCCCTTGAGAAGTAAGTGAGGTAATAAATGGGAATGTCCTCTGTGAAATGAACAGAAATCAGCCCTGGAGCACCATCTAAGAGACTAGAAGGATCTCTCACCACTAGATGGCAGAGTGGAGCATCACGTTTGTCCATGCTAAATTGAAGCCAGTTGACTTTAGTTATTCTAACCTCTTAGGCCAAACATCTATTTTTTTCGCATTTTCATTAATCTACCCTTCTTATTCTACCTGCTTAGCTCTCAAGACCTTCAAACTGATATTTTGAAGTTCTTCTCCTTTCAAGCTGTCAAGAGAAGTATTTTTTGCCTCACGTTTGCAGTTGTCTATCCCCACTCCCTAGCTACTTGTTGGCTCACTAGCCTTGATTACTCAGAAGACAAGCCAAACATCTTGAGCCGGAGAGTGCGGTTATTATCCTGTCAAGTTAAGAGCCAATAACATAAAACTTTCTTACATATGTCCATATGGCTCTTGTCATTTTTTGGAGGTCTGACATCAAGGACACCCCTGAGGGATTGAGTGTCAAGGTAAAGAACACTGTACCTGGCACCTGGGAAGTCAGTTCACATTCAACTTGATCTCACTGGCGTGTGGGTGATTTAGTACGTTATAATGGGAAACAAAACCCTCTGTAGTTCATGTCTGATTAGGACAGTTACAGACACAGTTTTTCACTGTTTGCTTTTTAGATAAATTTAACATTGGAAATCAACACATAAATAAAGAAATACAGTTGTTTTCTTATTTGCTATGGTTAGAAGATATGCAGTGGTAACTCCAAGTCTTGGAACAGGGCTGAACATTGACAAGAGTACTCCAAATCAAGGGTTTTCCTTCCAAATAGGCAGAGTAGATGGTACTTCAAAGATATTATCTATAAAACAAGTGTTAATAATTTCCTTTCTAAAAATATCTTCCTCATAGTCCATCTGGGATGCTCAAATTTTCCCTGTTTGGGTTTAAGGCATTGTTACTCTTGTGTGCTCCATAAAAGTGCATGTTCCATTGGATTATAATTTCATATGAATTTATTTTTAGATTTACTATGTTAGCATGAGGAGCTGGATCCCATGGATCCAGAAAGCTAAATAAACTAAGCTAAGTAATATCTAAGGTCAAGTTAAGGTTCCTTAAACAGAGTTAAAGACTGTGTTTTGATGGAGTCAGAGTACAGGATATCTTAGAGGAAGAATAGAGATCAGAGCAGCAGGTGGTATCCAAAAGTATTGAATGTCTACATGGAGGAAGAGTAGTGTAGGCTTAAGGGTTATCAGTAGGTTAAATGAATAATGTACGTGAATTCTTTAGCCCAGAGCTTGACACAAGGTAATCCTCAACAGTAAATAAAAGAGGTACTCTTATTTTTTGAAAAGAACAATAAAATCAAGAGAAACTGAAAAAAAAAGTTACTATTACTACAATGTGTCTTGCAGATTGATGCTAGGGTGACAACAGAGAACAATACAGGCTTGGTTCTTGCGCTCAGGGAGCTACAGTTGGGTAGATGGGCAACTAACTAAAAATTGTAACTGAGGGTAAGGTAAATACTATGCTGGAGGAAAATCAGAGCAGGGTGTTTGAGGAGCATTCAGGGTTTTCTAGAGAAGGTGATTTTCTACTCTGTGACCTGAATGAGGAATGGGTGGTGTGGGGAAGCGAGAAGAGAGGAGGTTCAAACACAGGAAACACATACATGAAAACCCAGAACTGAGAATGGGCAAGACATGTGTTAAGAGCTGAAAGGAATTTAGTTATTGGAGGGTAGAGTACCAGTGGGTCACTGTTTTGAAATAAGGCTGAAGAGGTTGGCAGCAGAAGGGAGAGTGGAAAGTGGTGGGCATAAAAGACATAGCTATAGTTGTTTGAAGCTGGAACTAGCTCCTCCAAAGTGAGAAAAACCTTAGTCACAAATTGGCTAATTCCTTTTGGAACATCAATGCTGCAACCAACTTTTGTTGAATTTAGGAGAAAACTGAACATTCTTATGACCACTCTCATGCTCTGAATCAAATGCTGCAATTGGAATATTGTTACTTCTCTTCTTACACTCTTCCTATTCTCTTTCCCTCAGAAGCGTCAGAGTGGTGCAAAGGTCACTTCCCTTGCATTTCTCAATGTCTACCGCTGTGTGGCACTATAGAGAACAAGCAAAGGTCACAGGGGGTAGAAGAGGACACAGCTGAATAAACAGGGAGTTCAGAATTGTTACAAATTAAAAAAATAAGTATACAGGACAAGTAAATAATACAATTCATGTCACGTCCACTCCTACCCTCTGCTGAGATAACCAGTGTTAACAGATTGGTGTGTATCCTTTCCTACCTTTTGCCAAGACCAAATACAAGTAAAGCTATACATACATATAGATAGGAGGTGGGTCAAAAAAGATCTTGCTGTGATTTATGTATGAGTGTTCTGCCGATGTTTTCCTCTAAGAGTTTTATAGTGTCTGGTCTTCCATTTAGGTCTTTAATCCATTTTGAGTTTATTTTTGTGTATGGTGTTAGGGAGTGTTCTAATTTCATTCTTCTACATGCAGCTGTCCAGTTTTCCCAGCACCACTTATTGAAGAGACTGTCTTTTCTCCATTGTATATCCTTGCCTCCTTTGTCATAGATTAGTTGACCATGAGTGTGTGGGTTTACCTCTGGGCTTTCTATCCTGTGCCACTGATCTATATTTCTGTTTTTGTGCCAGTACTATATTGTCTTGATTACTGTAGCTTTGTAATATAGTCTGAAGTCAGGGAGTCTGATTCCTCCAGCTCTTTTTTTCTGTCAAGATTGCTTTGGCTATTTGGGGTCTTTTGTGTCTCCATAGAAAGTTTAAAATTTTTTGTTCTAGTTCTCTAAAAAATGCCCTTGGTAATTTGATAGGGATTGCATTGAATCTGTAGATTGCTTTGGGTAGTATAGTCATTTTTACAGTATTGATTCTTCCAATCCAAGAACATAGCATTTCTCTCCATCAGTTGGTATCATCTTTAATTTCCTTCATCAGTGTCTTACAGTTTTCTGCAAATAGGTCTTTTGTCTCCGTAGGTAGGTTTATTCCTAGGTATTTTATTCTTTTTGTTGCAATAGTGAATGGGATTGTTCCCTTAATTTCTCTTTCTGATTTCTTATTGTTAGTATATAGGAATGCCAGAGATTTCTGTGCATTAATGTTGTATCCTGCTACTTTACCAAACTCATTGATTAACTCTAGTAGTTTTCTGGCAGCATCTTTAGTATTCTCTATATATAGTATCATGTCATCTGCAAACAGTGACAGTTTTACTTCTTCTTTTCCAAATTGTCTTCTTTTATTTGTTTTTCTACTCTGATTGCTGTGGCTAGGACTCCCAAAACTATGTTGAATTACAGTGGTGAGAGTGGACACCCTTTTCTTGTTCCTGATCTTAGAGGAAATGCTTTCAGTTTTTCACCATTGAGAATGATGTTTGCTGTGAGTTTGTCATATATGGCCTTTATTAGGTTGAGGTAGGTTCCCTCTGTGCCCATTTTCTGGAGAGATTTTATCATAAATGGGTGTAGAATTTTGTCAAAAGCTTTTTCTGCATTTTTGAGATGATCATATTGTTTTTATTTTTCAGTTTGTTATTATGGTGTATCACATTGATGGATTTGTGTATATTGAAGAATCCTTGCATTCCTGGGATAAACCCCACTTGATCATGGTGTATGATCCTTTTAATGTGCTGTTGCATTTTGTATGATAGTATTTTGTGGAGGAGTTTTGCATCTATTTTCATTAGTGATCTTGGCCTGTAGTTTTCTTTCTTTCTGACATCTTGGTCTGGTTTTGGTATCAGAGTGATGGTGGACTCACAGAATGAGTTTGGAAGTGTTCCTCCCTCTACTATATTTTGGAAGAGTTTGAGAAGGATAGGTGTTAGCTCTCCTGTAAATGTTTGATAGAATTCACTTATGAAGCCATCTGTTCCTGGGCTTTTGTTTGTTGGAAGATTTTTTATCACAATTGCAATTTCAGTGCTTGTGATTGGTCTGTATATATTTTCTGTTTCTTTCTGGTTCAGTCTCGGAAGATTGTCCTTTTCTAAGAATTTGTCCATTTCTTCCAGGTTGTCCATTTTATTGGCATAGGGTTGCTTGTAGTAATCTCTCATGATCCTTTGTATTTCTGCAGTGTCAGTTGTTACTTCGTTTTCATTTCTAATTCTGTTGATTTGAGTCCTCTCCCTATTTTTCTTGATGAGTCTGGCTAATGGTTTATCAATTTTGTTTATCTTCTCAAAGAACCAGCTTTTAGTTTTATTGATCTTTGCTATTGTCTCCTTCATTTCTTTTTCATTTATTTCTGATCTGATCTTTATGATTTCTTTCCTTCTGCTGACTTTGGGATTTTTTTGTTCTCCTTTCTCTAATTGCTTTAGGTGTAAGGTTAGGTTGTTTATTTGAGATGTTTCTTGTTTCTTGATGTAGGAATGTATTGCTATAAACTTCTCTCAGAACTGCTTTTGCTGCATCCCATAGGCTTTGAGTTGTCGTGTTTTCATTGTCATTTGTTTCTAGGTATTTTTTGATTTCCTCTTTGATTTCTTCAGTGATCTCTTGGTTATTTAGTAGTGTATTGTTCAGCCTTCATGTGTTTGTATTTTTTACAGTTTTTTTCCTGTAATTGATATCTAGTCTCATAGTGTTGTGGTCAGAAAAGATACTTGATACGATTTCAGTTTTGTAAAATTTAACACGGCTTGATTTGTGACTCAAGATATGATCTATTCTAGAGAATGTTCCCAGAGCACTTGAGAAGAAAGTGTATTTATTGTTTTTGGATGGAATGTCCTATAAGTATCAATTAAGTACGTCTAGTTTATTGTATCATTTAAAGCTTGTGTTTCCTTATGTATTTTCATTTTGGATGATCTATTGGTGAAAGTTGGGTGTTAAAGTCCCCTACTATTATTGTGTTACTGTGGATTTCCCCTTCTATGGCTGTTAGTATTTGCCTTATGTATTGAAGTGCTCCTATTTTGGGTGCATAAGTATTTACAATTGTTATATCTTCTTCTTGGATTGATTCCTTGATCATTATGTAGTGTCCCTCTTTGTCTCTTGTATTAGTCTTTATTTTAAAGTCTATTTTGTCTGATATGAGAATTGCTAGTCCAGCTTTCTTTAGATTTCCATTTGCATGGAAAATCTTTTTCCATCCCCTTACTTTCAGTCTGTATGTGTCCTTAGGTCTGAACTGGGTCTCTTGTACACAGCATGTATACGGATCTTGTTTTTGTATCCACTCAGCCAGTCTGTGTCTTTTGGTTGGAGCATTTAATCCATTTACATTTAAGGTAGTTATGAATATGTATGTTCCTATTACCAGTTCTTAATTGTTTTGGGTTTGTTTTTGTAAGTGTTTCCTTCTCTTTTGTTTCCTGCCTAGAGAAGTTCCTTTAGCATTTGTTGTAAAGCTGGTTTTGGGGTGCTGAATTATCTTAACTTTTGCTTGTCTGTAAAGGCTTTAATTTCTCCATTGAATCTGAATGAGATCCTTTCTGCATAGAGTAATCTTGGTTGTAGGTTTTTCCTTTCATCACTTTAAATATGTCCTGACACTCCCTTCTGGCTTGCAGCGTTTCTGCTTTAAGATCAGCTGTTAACCTTTTGGGGATTCCCTTGTATGTTATTTGTTGCTTTTCCCTTGCTGCTTTTAATATTTTTTCTTTGTGTTTAATTTTTGATAGTTTGATTAATGTGTCTTGCCGTGTTTCTGCTTGGATTTATGGGACTCTGTGCTTCCTGGACTTGTGTATTTCCTTTCCCATGTTAGGGACGTTTTCAACTATAATCTCTTGAAATATTCTTTCAGTCCCTTTCTTTTTCTCTTCTTCTTCTGGGACCCCTATAATGCAAATGTTGCTGTGTTTAATGTTGTCTCAGAGCTCTCTGATACTGTCCTCAGTTCTTTTCATTCTTTTTTCTTTTCTGCTCTGCAGTAGTTATTTCCACTATTTTATCTTCCGAGTTGCTTATCCATTCTTCTGCCTTAGTAATTCTGCTATTGATTCCTTCTAGAGAATTTTTAATTTCATTTATTGTGTTGCTCATCATTGTTTGTTTGCTCTTTAGTTCTTCTAGGTCCTTTTTAAACTCTTCTTGGATTTTCTCCATTGTATTTCTGAGATTTTGGATCATCTTTACTATTATTACTCTGAATTCTCTTTCAGGTAGACTGCCTATTTCCTCTTCATTTGTTAGCTCTGGTGGGTTTTTACCTTGCTCCTTCATCTGCTGCATATTTCTCTGTCTTCTCATTTTGTTTAATTTACTGTGTTTGGGGTCTCCTTTTTGCAACCTGCATGTTTGTAGTTCCTGTTGTTTTGGGCGTCTGCCCTCAGTGGGTGGTGTTGGTTCACTGGCTTGTGTAGGCTTCCTGGTGGAGGGGATTGGTGCCTGTGTTTTGGTGGGTGGGGCTGTATCTTGTCTTTCTGGTAGGCAAGGCCACCTCTGGTGGTGTGTTTTGGGGTGTCTGTGAACTTACTATGATTTTAGGCAGCCTCTCTTCTATTAGGTAGGGTTGTGTTCCTGTCTTACTAGTGGTTTAGCATGGGGCATCCAGCACTGGAGCTTGCTGGCCGTTGGGTGGAGTTGGGTCTTAGTGTTGGGATGGAGACCTCTGGGAGAGCTTTTGCCAACTGATATTATGTGGGCCGGGAGGTCTCTGGTTGTCCAGTGTCCTGAACTCAGCTCTCCCACCTCAGAGGCTCAGGCCTGACACCAGGCCAGAGCACCAAGACCCTGTCTTCCCCACAGCTCTTTCCTTATACTTCTAACAGGCTCATGAGTAAAAGAGCGTCACCGCACCTAAAATGCCATATTGAAATTCCCAGTGATGCTTTATTCTCCTCTCTCAGACTATACACCTCCTTGGTCTGTAGTCCTGCTGCCCTCTGGAAGGACAAGCTCAGCATGGTCACCTTCTTGCCCTTCTCCTCTGTGCTGCCAGTAGTGGCCCCCGCAGCATGGCCCGCCCTGGGATCCCCATACCACCCACAGTAGCTACATGCTCTCCCAGCACCTCATCCTGCTGCTCTTACATTATGATTTATTTCCTTCTACTAACTTTGTGTTTTGTTTGTTCTTCTTTTTCTAGTTCCTTTAGGTGTAAGTCTAGATTGTATATTCGAGATTTTTCTTGTTTCTTGAGGTAGGATTGTATTGATACAAACTTCCCTCTTAGAACTGCTTTTGCTGCATCCCATAGGTTTTGGATTGTTGTGTTTTTGTTATCATTTGTTTCTAGGTATTTTTAAATTTCCTCTTTGATTTCCTCAGTGATCTCTTGGTTATTTAGTATCGTATTGTTTAGCCTCCATGTGTTTGTGTTTTTTACGTTCTTTTTCCCTGTAATTTATTTCTAATCTCATAGTGTTGTGGTCAGAAAAGACGCTTGATATGATTTCAATTTTCTTAAATTTACTGAGGTTTGACTTGTGACCCAATATTTGATCTATCCTGGAGAATGTTCCATGCACACTTGAGAAGAAAGTGTAATCTGCTGTTTTTGGATGGAATGTGCTATAAATATGAACTAAGTCTATCTGGTTTATTGTGTCATTTAAAGCTTTTGTTTCCTTATTCATTTTCTGTTTGGATGAGCTGTCCATTGGTGTAAGTGAGGTGTTAAAGTCCTCCACTATTATTGTGTTACTGTGAATTTCCTCTTTTATAGCTGTTAGCATTTGCCTTATATATTGAGGTGCTCCTATGTTGGGTGCATATATATTTATAATTGTTATATCTTTTTCTTGGAGTGATCCCTTGATCATTATGTAGTGTCCTTCCTTGTCTCTTGTAACATTCTTTATTTTAAAGTGTATTTTATCTGAGTATTGCTACTCCAGCTTTCTTTTGATTTCCATTTGCATGGAATATCTTTTTCCATCCCCTCACTTTCAGTCTGTATGTGTCCCTAGGTCTGAAGTGGGTCTCTTGTAGACAGGATATAGTTGGGTCTTGTTTTTGTATCCATTTAGCAAACCTGTATCCTTTGGTTGGATTATTTAATCCATTCACATTTAAAGTAATTATCGATATATATATGTTCCTATTACCATTTTCTTAATTGTTTTGGGTTTGTTTTTGTAGGTCCTTTTCTCCTCTTGTGTTTCCCACTTAGAGAAGTTCCTTTAGCCTTTGTTGTAGAGCTGGTTTGGTGGTGCTGAATTCTCTTAGCTTTTGCTTGTCTGTAAAGGTTTTAATTTCTCTGTCAAATCTGAATGAGATCCTTGCCAGGTAGAGTAATCTTGGTTGTAGGTTCTTCCCTTTTGTCACTTTAAATATATCCTGCCACTCCCTTTTGGCTTGCAGAGTTTCTGCTGAGAAATCAGCTGTTGACCTTACGGGAGTTCCCTTGTATGTTATTTGTTGTTTTTCCCTTGTTGTTTTTAATAATTTTACTTTGTCTTTAATTTTCATCAATTTGATTACTATGTGTCTTGACGTGTTTCTCCTTGTGTTTATCCTGCCTGGGACTCTCCGCACTTCCTGGACTTGGGTAGCTATTTCCTTTCTCATGTTAGGGAAATTTTTGACTATAATCTCTTCAGATATTTTCTTGAGTCCTTTCTCTCTCTCTTCTCCTTCTGGGACCCTTATAATGTGAATGTTGATGCGTTTAATGTTGTCCTAGAGGTCTCTTAAGCTGTCTTCATTTCTTTTCATTCTTTTTTCTTTATTCTCTTCCTTGGCCATGAAATCCACCATTCTGTCTTCCAGGTCACTTATATGTTCTTCTGCCTGTGTTATTCTGGTATTGATTCCTTCTAGTGTATTTTTTCATTTCAGTTATTGTATTCTTCACCTCTGTTTGTTTGTTCCTTAATCCTTGGTGTTTTTCTTTAATTCTTCTAGGTCTTTGTTAAACCTTTCTTGCATCTTCTCGATCTTTGTCTCCATTCTTTTTCTGAGGTCCTGGATCATCTTCATTCATTATTCTGAATTCTTTTTCTGGAAGGTTGCCTATCTCCACTTCATTTAATTGTTTTTCTGGGGTTTTATCCTGTTCCTTCATCTGGTACGTAGTCCTCTGCCTTTTCATTTTGTCTTTCTGTGAATGTGGTTTTCATTCCACAGTCTGCAGGATTGTAGTTCTTTTTGCTTCTTCTGTCTGCCCTCTGGTTGATGAGGCTATATAAGAGGCTTGTGCAATTTTCCTGATGAGAGGGACTGGTGGTGAGTATAGCTGTGTGTTGCTTTGCTGGGCAGAACTCAGTAAAAGTTTAATCCTCTTGTCTGCTGATGGGTGGGGCTGAGTTCCCTGTTTTTTTCACCTGAGGCGACCCAGCACTAGTCCCTACAGGCTCTTTGGTGGGGCTAATGGCAGACTCCAGGAGGGCTTATGCCAAGGAGTGCTTCCCAGAACCTCTGCTGCCAGTGTCCCTGTCCCTGCGGTAAGCCACAGCTGCCCCCCGCCTCTGCAGGAGACCCTCCAACACTAGCAGGTACGTCTGGCTCAGTCTCCTATGGGTCACTTCTTCTCCCACCGGGTCCTGATGCATACACTACTTTGTGTGTCCCCTCCAAGAGTGGAGTCTCTGTTTCCCCCAGTCCTGTTGAAATCCTGCAATCAAATCCCGCTAGCCTTCAAAGTCTGATTCTCTGGGAATTCCTTCTCCCATTGGTGGACCCCCAGGTTGGGAAGTCTGACGTGGGGCTCCGAACCTTCACTCCAGTGGGTGGACTTCTGTGGTATAATTGTTCTCCAGTTTGTGAGTCACCCACCCAGCAGTTACGGGATTTGATTTTATTGTGATTGTGACCCTCCAACTGTCTCACCGTGGCTTCTCCTTTGTCTTTGGATGTGGGGTATCTTTTTTGGTGAGTTCCAGTGTCTTTCTGTCGATGATTGTTCAGCAGATAGTTTTGATTCTGGTGCTCTCGCAAGAGGGAGTGAGTGCATGTCTTTCTACTCCGCCATCTTGAACCAATCTCAAAGCTCTTGGTTTTCTCTGTCCCAAGTGAACAGCTGGACCCATTGTCAATGTCACCATGTCTCTCCCTGTTTTTAAAAGGGGCTACACTTTACACATTACTTTGAAACTTGCATTCTCATTTAATAATATATCATAGACAACTTTCCAGTTTTAGAAACATAAATAATTAATACAGTCTTTTTAATGTTGCATACTATTCTGTAATATAATGCACTATAATTTGACCAACCACTCTACTCTTGAGGGACCTTCAGATTGTTCTCAGGTCACACTCTAAACATGCTATAATAAATGTGCATATTTATAAATTCTTACAGCGGTGTTCTATGGGTTGTCATAGTGGGTGCCAAGAAGGTGGCTTAAATGAGTCAACACATTTATATAGGAACTCTGCATTTTTTTCTTTTGAAGATGCCAAGTGCTTTCCATTTTTCTGAATGCTTGAAAGCAACCAATTCTCAAGTTATGGGTGAAGGGAGTGGTGATTCTTAGCTTTAATCCTCTTCAGTCTTATCAAGGCATCATGTAAACCATCAGCACCCAAACTTGTTGGTCTCAGGAAACTTACACTATCAAAAATGATTGAGAACCCCAGAGAGCTTTTTTGTAATGGAAATAATATCTATCAATATTAACTGTACAAGAAATGAAAACTGAGAACTTTTTTAAAAATTATGATTTCCTTTAAGGATAACAATAATAAGTGCCTTACCTATTAACATAAATAATATATTTTATGAAAAGTATTTATTATTTCCAAAACAAAAAAATTACTGGAAAGAATGGTATTGGCTTTTTTTTTTTTCTCATTTCTTTAATATCCAGATTTATAGAAGATAGCTGGATTCTGGTATCTGCTTCTGCATTCTGGTAAGTTGTTTTGGTTGAACAATATAAAGAAAATTTGGCCTCACACAAATACATTTGCAAAAGAGGAGTATTTTAATAGAATTTTCAGACAATTGTGGATATTCTTTGATACTATATCAAAACTTGACAAGAGGTAGTTTCGTAACTACGTAACATTTTATGTGCAGTTTGGAGTCTAAAACCATATCAATAAATGAGTATTCTTGTTACATTGAAGTTCATTGTTCTATCTTGCTTCTTGAATGGATCTTTTACTCATATATTGATCATTTAAAAATATGGGTTCTGTGAGTTATGTAGGGCTTCCTTTTTTTTTTTTTTTGAGGTACGTGGGCCTTTCACTGTTGTGGTTTCTCCCGTTGCGGAGCACAGGCTCCGGACGGGCAGGCTCAGCGGCCATGGCTCATGGGCCTAGCCACTCTGCAGCATGTGGGATCTTCCCGGACCGGGGCATGAACCCGTGTCCCCTGCATCAGCAGGCGGACTCTCAACTACTGTGCCACCAGGGAAGCCCTATGTAGGGCTTTCAAATGCTGGTGGTATTAATTTCACCAGCAATCTAATCAGAAAAGTCTTTTAGTAGTAGGAAAATGTGAGGATCTTAGTGGTAAATTCTAGTTTTCTAAAATCCTAATTTCCACTTTAAACATCAAAGGTTATCATTGGAAACATATACTGTTAATTATTTTCCTTGAAGTGACAGACTTCATTCATTTTGAATAAAGTATTTGCCAAATACCCAATTATGAATAAGCATAGTTTATCTATCATTGGTTCCTTCAAGTAAATGGTGCCTCATGTAAAAGAGGCTAGTTTAAAAAAATAAAAAGAAAGGGCGCTGGTTAACTTATAACTCAGTCTCACAGGTGGTTTTCTTGAGTCAATCTTTACACTTCCTTTTTCGGCAGCAATTCTTTACACATACTTCTTGTTTATTTCTTTCCAAAGTATATTAAAAAGTGTATTTAATGGTCAGGAATTAAGAAAATTAGTATGTATTCCTGCATCATCAAAAACATTCTTAAGTGTAACTGGACTTTTCTTTTTCTTACAAGTGTGTGACAGTGAAGAAATTAACAATTACTTTTGCAGTTTGGTTCCAGTGCCTTGATTCATACTAAGGCCCCTAAAGTTTTATCCTCCATTGCTTTGGAACCATCAGTGAACATGCCAATATAGTAAAAACGATAAAAGATTTTGGTCTTATTTTGAAAATATTTTGACCTTATTAGCCCCCCAAAAGGTTTCAGGTAACTTTAAGGGTACAGCCAATGTTGAGGACTACTCTTTTGGATCAGTACTTCTTAAATATTAATGCACATGTAAATTACCTGGGGATTTTATTGAGGTACAGAGTCAAATTCAGTAGTCTTGAGGTGGGACCTGAAAATTGCATTTGTAAAAAGTTCCCAGGTAAAGATGATGCTTCCTGTAGTTGGCTACACGTTGAGTAACAAGTCTCTAGACCTGCATCATCCAATACAGTAGCCATTAGTTCCATGTGACTACTTTAATTTAAATTTAAAGTAATTAAAATGAAATAAAATTAAATGTTCAGTTAATCAGTCATGTTAGCCACATTTTGATCACTCAAATCCACCTGAGGCTAGTGTCTATCATACTAGACAGAGCAAATATAAAACATTTCCATAATCACAGAAAGCCATTGAACAATGATGTTCTAGATTGTTTGCATGGAGTTAATAATGACAGGCTCATGTAACTAAGTTTATTTAAACATTAATCAGAAACTACCCTTCAAAACATGTGGGAATAACTTATTATGAATAACTTCACCATTTTTCTGATAAATGCAAAAAAGGCAAATAATTTAGGATTTAAAATAATGTTTTAAACTCAATAGCTTCAAGTTGCCTGACCAATTTCTTATAAACTCCTTACTGCCATGTCTTTATGAGTTATGTAAACTGATACTGCCAAGGCTGGAGTATGATATTCTATTTTTTGTGGAAGAAAGGTTTCTGTTTAAAAGTTTAAAAGATTAAGAGTGACTGATATGGAGATAGAAAAATTTGTACTCACTGTAAATGATTTTCATAATCAAAACATAGTCTTCCATACAACTCACGAGGAACAATTTCGGTAAAATAACTCCACTGGGGAGAATAAAAGGTTATGCCTCAAAGGTTAGCAGGAGGGATAGTGTTTTTCCTGGGCACACGCCAGTGCAGACAGCGTGCTGAGAGGCATTCCTTGGAGTTCTTAGGCAGTTCTTACTCCAATGAGAGCTGGCCAAACTCTGCATACCCCACCTGACTCAAGGAAACGTTCCAAGGTAGGCTTTCCAACAGCATTCCTAGTCTGCAAAGTTCGCAAGCTGAGACGAGCCTATTTGGAGTGAAGAGCAAGTAAAAGCTAACAAAAATAAGAGGAAAGTGGGGAGGCTGTTGTAGATTGTACTGTGGGCTCTTCTTTAGGTTGTTTTCAGTCACCTCTCTATCCATAAGCACAGTTTACTATATACTTGTAAAGAATAGGTTGTAAATGTAGCACACCTGAAACAAGGCTTGTTCTTTGGGGCTACAAGAATATCTCAATAGCCATGCACAAAACCTTTTGTCAAGCATTCCAGCTTTAAAAGTGGATGTAGTGCTGGATCTTTTGGGAGAAGTGAAAATTTCCTACCCTGATAATGGTCTCTGTTTATGTACCTAACGTGCTTCCATAAAATTCTTCAGTCAGAAGACAGAGAGAGTGTTCCATCAGTCTTGGCCACTGGTTTGCCACTGCCCAGAAGCACAAGATTAGCAGCTTTTATAATTTCATCCTCCAGGGTAGGTGGAGATGCTGTTCTTGTCAGTTGAATTCTCATTTGAGTCCATGTATCTTGGCTTTGAAACTTTCCAGATATTAGTAAAATACCCCCACGAGGAGCAGACTGATGAACTCCATTGGAATCTCCACCTAAGAAACGTGTTTTCCTGTTGCCAGTTAGCTGTCTATCTGTGGTTGTGTAACTGGACCACCATAGTGTCAGTCTCCCAGCTCCCATGTTCATGTTAGAGCCACATCTTAACTCTGTGCTCTGTCTCGGACCCTGGAGTCAGGTCCCTGTGGTCACCATTATGGTGAGAGGTCAGGCAAGGGGCGTTGTTTTTATTATTTGGTTGAAACAAAAATAGGGACATTTTAGGTAAAAAGTAGGATTTCCTTTTGCTCTTAGATATGGAGGTGGAGCATGAGGGGAGGCAGATTGTTGAATCTAGGGATGCAGAACTGTGGATGTGGAACTGAGGATAGTGTGTGAGGGCCAACTGTAAGTTACAAGCAGGTTTTGGACTGCTGGGAGGGTTGATACCTCCAATCCCCTGCCTTGTTCCAGGGTCAACTGTATGAGGAACCTCAAAAAATAGAAGTGCCCTGAACCCCTCTAGGTCTCTGAGAATGCCTGCTTACAATCTAAATCACATGGAGTTATTTTTAATTGACAAGTTAGAATATTAGTTTATGTGGTACAATTAGATAATTCAGCCACAGTTAATTACAGTATAATTCTTGCCAGAATTTCTTTTAGAGGCAGCCTAATTAATTAACACATTAACTTTGTTCTCTAGCTTTGGCCCTATTTACCTGAGCAGCTGTGCTAGTTTGCTAGGTTGTTAGCCAGGTTGTTATTCAGGCTCCTGCTGTTACTGTGTTAAAATTTCCTCTTGTCTCTCAGCTTTTGTAGAAGGCTAGAGACTCACACATTCACTTCAGATATCATTTATTCAAGTTCCTTCATTTTAAAAACAAAGAAATTGAGGCCCAGATAAGTTAAAACACTTGTTCAAAAAACACAGAGTCGTGGAACTTCCCTGGTTGTCCAGTGGTTAAGACTTCGCCTTCCAATTTAGGGAGTGTGGGCCTGATCCCTGGTCGGGGAGCTAGGATCCCACATGCCTCACGGCCAGAAAACCAAAACATAAAACAGAAGCAATATTGTGAAAAATTCAATAAAGACTTTAAAAAAGGTTCACATCAAAAAAATCTTAAAAAAAAAACAACAACCAAAAAACACAAAGGTAGTAAGTAGCAGAATCAGTACTAGAAAACCATCTCTCTTTTCCTTTATGTGGCAGTCCATTGGAAATGGCAGTTTCTCTGGCTCTCCTCCAATGTGTGTCCTTTCTCCTACAGGCACTTTATCTTTAGCTTCTGGTTTTGACCACCTTGGGTGAGCAGTGATGAGTAGAGAACATTCATTCTGCTGAATATTTAGGAAATTTTTCGAGATGATCCACACATCCATGTTTGTTCATTGCCAACAGTAGTACTTCCAAAAAGAATCCACGTTTTGTACATTGAGACTTTGGACTGCAGAGTCCTTCTTGGCCAGGTACTATGCAATATGTTTCTTTGTATAGATTCTGAAATTAGTTAAAATTAAACAGAGCATCAAATTTAATATCTCCATTGCTTGTATAATGAAATCATTCTAATATAAGCACTAGGACCAGATTATGTGACTTCAGATACATTCTACCATATCAGTTTTGGGACCTTGAATAAGTAACTTTACCTCTCTGTGTCTCAGTTTCCTCATTCATAAAATGGGGCTAATAATAGTTTTTATCTTACAGAGTTGCTGTAAAGGATAAATGAAATATTACATGCATAGCTTTTGGAATAGTGCCTAAAACTTAGCCATTATTGGTATTTTTATAGTTTAATCCAAGTTTTCTTACTAAAAGGCATACATGATGGGAATTTTTGAGTATGCATCTCAAAGATACATATTTCTTTATATTATATTTGTATCACTGTCCTATTACATATATATAAACTACAAGAATAGAAATTAAAATTGATGAGATAAAGCATTAAAACTTTTTGGTTGCCAAGAGACTGTTGCATATATATCCCCACTGGAAACTCTGGACACTACTGGTCTACTCTCATGCCCTGTATTTTGTGCTATTGCTGCCTTCATTTTTATTTCACAGTCTACCATCAACCACAAAATGAGCAAAGGACAAGCTTCTTTCCTCTCCTAAAGCAATTATTCCTGTGATAACACTGCTAACTTTAATCAAATTTAGTGGTTTAAAGTGCTGGTAAACTTAACAACATATATCTTCAGTAATTAAGGACTTTTCCCCATCTGGCACCAGTGGAATTATTCTGTGGTCATTAGTCATAGGCTGTAACAAATTACACTGTATGCTCAGTAGTTAGAATTTTTTTATTGCTTAAATCTGAAGGCTATCATAGCTTTTCAGTGTCTTTGTTTTTTAAAATATGTTTTGTTCATAGATGGAAGTGCATAAAAATGTTCTCTTTCTTTTCATATTTTTTAGTTTGTCAGTGGAGGATTTTGCATATGGTCCTAGTTACAATAGGGAACCAGAGACATTCCACAGAGGTCTTGGATGTTCCGTATGTCAGAGTCCCATATGGGCTGCAGATGATGTTTAAAATGAAGGTTGTCTTTGGATAGCTTTACACTAAGACATATCAAACACAATTTGTAAGATGATTAATGCTACAGGAATTATTTTTCTCAATTTTTATGTGGTTACAGAAGTTGTTGAGGCATCTCCAAGATGATAAGTAATTATGAAAATTCAAATCAATTTTTTATTTAAGGATTTAAGTTGGTTACCCATTTTCATTTTAGAGGAGGTAGAAGTGCTCATTCAGTTAATAATGACACAATAACCATGAGTATACTACTGGAATTGTTAGCAAGTTCATTTTATAACTTCTCTCAGATATAATTTTAAGAAGGAATTATTTTGGAGACTAACCTCTTGTCAATTGTTTTGTCTATGGTTTCTCTTGCTGTGCAAAGTTTTTGAGTTTAATTAGGTCCCATTTGTTTATTTTTGTTTTTATTTCCATTACTCTAGGAGATGGCTTGAAAAATATACTGCTGCGGTTTATGTCAAAGAGTGCTCTGCCTATGTTTTCCTCTAAGAATTTTATAGTATCTGGTCTTACAATTAGGTCTTTAATCCATTTTGAGTTTACTTTTGTGTATGGTGTTAGAGAGTGTTCTAATTTCATTCTTTACATGTAGCTGTCCAGTTTTCCCAGCACCATTTATTGAAGAGACTGTCTTTCCTCCATCGTATAGTCTTGGCTCCTTTGTCATAGAAGCACTTTGCTGTACACCTGAAACTAATACAACATTGTTAATCAACTATCCTCCAATATAAAATAAAAATTTAAAAAGCAGTTATTACATATTATTACATACTGCACTAGAATTAACCTAGAGTTTACCTATATTATTTAATAAATAGTATTCTATCACATGTTACTTTAAAGAAAATTTTATCTTTAGTTAACAAAGATTCATTCTATTTTTGTAATTTTAAATATTTTGGGGTAATGCTGTGGGAATTCATAAAAAGTGTAGAAAACATAGTACACAACTTCAAATAAGTAAAAATTATACAGAGAGAAAGTTATTAGAAATACAACTGAACAATCTCAAGACATAAAACTAATTACACGTAATAATAATAAAGTGCAAAAATCGGAAAGGTGCTTGGTTCAAAGAGAATGAGTTGAGTCTAGTCACTTAAGTATCTGAATTCAGCTGTGGTAAAACTAGAATGACCTTATGATTGAGGAGGATTTTTAATAAGTATTTTTAAGGTTTAAAGGAAAGGAGGGAACAAATTTTCCCACCCTTTAGAGAGTTAACATAACTTAAAAGGGACAGAAATTAGGGTGTGTCAAAAGGCTTCTTGGTCCAGGTCTTAAATTTGAGGAGGCCTCATGTGTTGGCTATTATTGGGTGCCAACTTGTACAAGAAAGCAGAAGTAAGTTACATCACAAACGTTGATATTAGTCTGGGATATTCTCCATTTAGTCGTCTAGGCACCATATTGCAAACAATTATGGGGGTTTGCTAAGCATTCATAGTTAACGATAAATGGTGAGCCAATTTTGTTGGAGAAGATCAATGTAAGCCTAGGTCCCACTTCAAGAATAGTTTGTGTGGCGATTAGTTTTATGTGTTAACTTGGTTCTCAGTTTTTTGGTCTAACACCAGTCTAGATGTTGCTGTGAAGATATTTTTTAGATGTGATTAATATTCAAATCAGTAGACTTTGAATAAAGCAGATTATTCTCCATGATGTGGATGGGTCTTACCAATAAGTTGAAGACTTTATGAGGAAACACTGAGGTCTCACGAGGAGGAAGGAATTCTGCTTCCATACTTGCCTTTGGACTCAAGACTGCAATGTCAACACTTGCCTGGCTCTCCAGCCTGCCAACCAGCCTGCCAAACTAAATCAACCTCTCCCCTCCTCCCCCTCCCCCATCTCCTTCTCCTCCTCCTCCTTCTCCTCCTTCTTCTTCTCCTCCTCCTCCTCCTTCTTCTCCTCCTCCTCCTCCTTCTCCTCCTCCTCCTCCTCCTCCTCCTTCTCCTCCTCCTCCTCCTCCTCCTTCTTCTCCTCCTCCTCCTCCTTCTTCTCCTCCTCCTCCTCCTCCTCCTTCTTCTCCTCTGACTTCTCCTCCTTCTTCTTCTTCTCCTCCTCATCCTCCTCCTTCTTCTCCTCCTCCCCCCTCCCCCTCCCCCTCCTCCTCCTCCTCCTCCTCTCTCTGTTAATGCATCATAATCTGTTCTGAATCTCTGAAGGACTTTGACTAACACAGGGTATGAACATTTGCTGTTACTCATAGTGATTGATATTTCCTCAAAGGCACAGTAGGATTTTATCTTTCAGTAACCATACATGTTACCTCTATTTATTCAAGAAACTGTGTCAAAAATGCAATCACATAGTCACCTTTAAAATATATACATATATTTTAATCATATTTTTATATTTATTTGTAGCATAGTCCATAAAAATTCCTGGGAATTTAAAAAATATTTTATATTGTCTGTTTATGTTTTTGATACTTTTAAACTTGTGTCACATAGAGTAGAAGCACATCGTACTCATTTTATTTAACTGTACATAAAACTACATTTTTTTCCTCCTCCCTCCCTCCCTTGTTTCTTTTCACCAGCTTTGTAATAATATTTTAAGGTCTATTCATAATTTTTCAATATAAGAACAATTTCTCTTGCCATTAATAGAAAACAACATATTTTAATCACACAATGAATTCCCTGATTTTAGGTCGTATTTAAGAAATAGTTTAGTAGAAAAGTGTGGCAATACAGATGATCAAGCTGCAAAAGTTTTATTCTACTAATAATATGTAGGTCTCTGATTTGTTGCTTTATCCTTTAACTTCAAATTTATTATGTTGAACCATATAAAATTGCTGATATTCAACCATTTATGACCTACAAAATCTTTTTTTTTTTTTTGCGGTACGCAGGCCTCTCACTGTTGTGGCCTCTCCCGTTGCGGAGCACAGGCTCTGGACGCGCAGGCTCAGTGGCTATGGCTCACGGGCCCAGCCGCTCCGCGGCATGTGGGATCTTCCCGGACCGGGGCACGAACCCGTGTCCCCTGCATCGGCAGGCGGACTCTCAACCACTGCGCCACCAGGGAAGCCCCAAACTCTTTTTTGTTCTTATTACAGAAAACCACTTAATGATCCACAAACATGGCAGTTTTATCATAGAGCCCATCCAAACGTAAGGAAACTTCACTGACACCTAGGATTACCTACACCAGAGCATGGGAAGAGTTAACAGCAAGTGGCCTCAAAATCTAAATGCTGCCCAGGTCTCACTGAACCAATTAGGGAAATCTCCTGCCCTTGGTGGCTCAAATACAAGAGAGGTCAATCCTGTGAGGTGATCAGGAGGATGCTTTGAGCATACTATAAAAAAGATAGCTCAGTAAAACGGGAGATTTATTGATGAATGTTAATGTTATAATGATGGGTTCTATTTCTTAAGGACAATCTTTTGAGTGATAAGGTTAACAAAAATATCAAAACTCCACTGCTAGGAAAAATGATTTCTATATGGAAAGTTAGGAAGACAAAACGATGAAAGAAAGGAGGAGAGGCTCTTTTGTAAAATAAATAGAAGTCCAAGACTGGGTCATGGCTCTGAGATGGATGGGAAAAATTATAATCAGGGTCATGAACAAAAACAGCAGTCTATATGATAAAAGTAGGAATAGTGACAAATCAGTGTAATATAATCACAAAGTAATTTGGTACCATTAATGTATTATAAAAATTTTAAGAAAAGATAAAAAATAATGCTTTAGAAAAGTTATAAATGTATGGTTTATTTTGAAAAGCATTTTCAGAATTTTTATAATTCCAAACATTCTGCTCTTGGTTAGTTATCTTCTACTAATTATTATCTTCCTCAACTTAAACCAACATTATTAGTTTACACACAAAAAGAATGGTCTAAAAAACAGAAATGGGTTAGAACTGAAATAAGAAAAAGATGAGTGAAGTATAATGTTTTATTACTTACAATGTAGTATAGTGTAAGTTTCTTGGGGGTTCAGATAGGGCTGCTTCTCTGAGTATATGTGGGTAAGCTACAATATTTGTGTTAAAAAAGCACTCTGAATTTTGCTGCACTAGAACTTGTCATATAACATGTGGTTCACTGAAGGTCATTCCCTCAAGTACATGATGTGCCGTGTGAAGTTTGAAACTAGTAATCTTGACGGTACGTGAAATGGTAGGATTGAAATGTGGTCTGCACAAGATGCCACAAGACAAAATACCAGAAGAAAAACATTACCACAGTGCTGTTTGCCTTGTAATCACTCCTATATTTATTTACTTTAGTTTTTTTTGTTTGTTTGTTTGTTTTCAACTCAACTCTAACCCAGATATTTGGGTTAACTCAGTGGACTCTTAAGGTCATCTGCTTACTTGATTTTTGCGATATAAATAATTATAGCATAATTTTAAAATGTTTTAATTAACCAAACAGATACAGATTAAGAAAAGAATATTAGAGGAAGTTTCCTAAATATCTTTAAATTCGAGACCCTCTTGTAGAAGATAGAGAAGGCATCTTCTGTGATGATTTAGACTAGAAATTTATCAACCAACCGTCTTCAAGTGTAGCCATATAGGATTTTTTAAACAGAAACATTTCACATAAAAATCTGTTTTTCAAGCTTCTCTTGAAAACTGAGAACACTTTGGCAACATCAGGCCTGCTTCCTCCATGGCGCCAATCAGCTGTGGAATAGCAGCGACTGCTTTTGGACTAGGCAAGTGCTCTTTCACTTGCTACAGCCCCACCCCCCGCCCCCGTCCTGGCCAACCTCATGTAACTCTTAGCTACCTGATTTCTGTAGGCATCTGCGTCTGTGACTTAGTAAAGAGACACATTTCAGTTCTGCGTGACAATTTTTTTTTTTTGAGGTAGAATTGACAAATAAAACACTAGTTTCAGGGTTATGGCATAATGATTCAATATTTGCAAATATTGCAAAGTGTTCACCACAGTAAGTCTAGTTAGCATCTGTCACCACACATAGCTATAGTTTTCTTCCTTGTGATGAGAACTTTTCAGATCTACTCTCTTAGCAGCTTTCCAATATGCAGTACAGCATTATAGTCCCCACAGCATGACAACTTTAGCCTTCTAACAGTGAGACAGGCTGCCTCATGGGGTAGTGGGTGGCCCTGCTCTGAAGTGTTAAAGACGGTCTAAGTGTAGAGAGAATCAAGAAAAATAGGTGTGAGACTTGGCTAGATGGCCTCTCAAAATTGTTTTCACCTCTAAACTCCTTTGATTTGCTTCATTAATGTAGCGTCATTTTCTGAGAAATGTTAGTCTTTACAAATTTCACTTTTTTTAAATCTTTTTTTTTACAAGAAAGGTAATAAGAAATCAAGACATGCAACTGGCATGTATTAGGAAATGAATGGAAGGTGTCTATCCCTGAACCCAGGGCCTTTCTGTCCAACATATCTGTTTGTTCATTTGGCATTTATTTATTCAGCTCCTTCTTTGTGTTCAGGATCCTGGGAATGTAGGGCTACAGTGAATAGACAAAGTATATGCTTTTATGGGAGTTTGTATCTGGACTTTGGAAATAGAAAATAAATAAGTATATAATTTTAAAGAGTAACAAGTACTATTAAGAAAATGAGGCAGAGTGAGCCAATCTGTGTGCATTCTTTTAGAAAAGGTAGTTGAAAAATACTCCCAAGAAAGTAATATTTAAGCAGCGAATGAATGAGTAGAAAGGGTTAGCTATGCAAGGATATAGGGTTAAGGGCGAGGAGTGAATTTGACTTCTTCAAGGCACAAGAAGAAAGCTACTGTAGATGTTGCATAGTGAGCGAGAGAGAGAGGGCAAGAAATGAAGCCAGATCGTAGGGAATGTTCGGAGTACAGTGGGAAGACAAGAGACGATTTTAATCTGGGGAATGATGTGATCTGATTTAGGGTTTGAAGGGTTGGTTTGGCAGATCTGTAAAAGACGAACTGCAGGGGGCAGAAGAGGATGCTGGGAGAACAACTGGGAAGCTGCTCCTGTAATCCAGGGTAGGTAGTAAAGGTGAAGTGGTGGGAAGTGATGATATAAGATTTATAGTGAAAAGAGAACTGACAGGATTTGATGCTGGGCTGAATCAAGAAGAGGGAGAGAGAGAGGAATGACTCCTCCGTTTTTGGATTGAGCAATTGGATGAATGATTGCTGGTAACGGAAATAGTGAAGACTGGGAGAAGCAAGTTCTCCCAGCAAAACCCAAGTAGCACATTAAATCTTTCCTGGAAAAGGTAGGACATAAATACACAAGAGAAATATATTGAGTACGAAGCATGAATATACTTATATTCACATGAAATAAATATGACACTCTCCCTCGTCCTGGAGGACTCATAGTCTAGTAGGGGAAACACATGTCAAAAACGTCATAAAAGTTTATATCCAATGTGATAGAGATGTGAACAAAGTGGAAGAGGAGGGCCTTTCCTTATGATCATTTCCTTATGATCAAGAGGTAAATAGACAGTTTTAACAACGGGCTCACTAGTATGTCTCAGGAATGGCTAGCAGCATGACTTGTGAACCTAAAAAAAAAAAAAATTTTTTTTTAAATCACTATTCACCTATTCTTTTATGGGGAAAGGATTGGATTTTATTTAACCTTTTCTCAGAGGTTTTATTTTCTCACATTTCAATCATCCCCACAGTTCTCTGGTAAATTATCCCTTTACATCACATGATGGAGAGAACATGGAACATGAAAGAAATTTCAGTCTGTGCTGCTTTTTTCTACAAATTCTAATCTTGTTTTCACTCCCTTATCTCTTTTCTGTCTCAACAGCAACCAAAGCCTACCAAGTGTTTCTTAAGAGTCTATTATGAGCCAAGTACTTGTTTCTTTCCACATTCTCTTTACTTTCTGGCACTTGAAACTTTGAGTATGCTAAAATTTCCAGCTGTTATTTTAAAAGCATTCTTAGACTTCCTCTCTTCCTGACTCAAAGTTTTATTTTCTTCAGCACCTCCTATCTGTCTCTTTCACCTTGTTCTCCATTTCCCCCTTTTTGCTTAAGTAACCAATAACCTGACAGTCTGCCATGTTTTTGCTTCCTATAATTTAGCTCACTCCCCCCTTCCCCCACCCACGGTTCTTTCCCATTTCTTATTCTTTAATTGGAGCTTCCATATTCTCCTTGATTACCATTTCTCTTTATTTTTCTGAGTTGTTCCCTGTCCATATCACTTAATTCTGTTCTCTCTAACATGGTCTACTGCCTACCATTTCTTTAGTAAATCCATATTAAAACAAATTTAATATATGAACTTTTCTAGGCAGCTTAAAATAGTTTGATAATGTTGATTAGATTAAAGATGTTTCAAACATCATTATGAATGGTTACTCCTGCCAAACAGCAATGCATGTATTTTTTCCTTTCTTGCTGACTGGGGTTTCCATTGATAACGTTTTCTTAAAAGAAAAAAAATTTTACGAACAACTGATCTATTTGTCTACTTGCCTGGTTTTAATTGGGCAGGGACCGAGTAAAGACTGTAATTAAGTATAATCCAATCGTACCAAATAAAAATCCAAATAAAAGGTTAACCAAGTTAGATTTAGAGAAGATAATAAGACATAAATGAAGATACACATGAAGAGAAAAGCAAGGAGTGAAACACATTTCCAAGGTCCATCCTTGTCAATAGATATTTAAGAGCCCTTTATTGGAAATTTCTGTCATTACAGATTCAGGAGGAATTATACTTCTCCTTTGAAACTGAACAAGATTCCTTTTTTCCTATGCACTGCTAGAAAGACTGAAGGCAAATTCATGGCCTAAAGCAACTTCTCTTTCTTCCTTCTTTGACCCTCTATCAAGAAAGACGTTTTCAGCCCCAAAGCATTTTGTTTCCTTATCGACTGTCTATTTTTAATTTGTTATCTGTGGCATAATATTTATGTAAGCCACCCCAATTGTTCTGATGAGAGATGGCATATAAACACTCTTCCTTAATAAACACCCTTTCTAACCATTTGGTGTCACTGTTCACCCTGTTTCAACCCCAGTCTTAACTGACTAGAATATGAGCCATTTGGTTAGAAAAACTGTCACATTTGGAAAGGAGCAGCCAGTCAGAGAGAAATTAAATTGTTTTTCTTTGTCTGCCTACTGTTCCAAGTTTTTGCTGGCGTTGCCAGTCATTTGGAGAGAGAAGTGTGGGGCTCGTTCAGCTGTCAGTGAGTGTGAAGGAGGTTGGGTGGATGCATGCCAGCCTCTGCTTTTTGCCGTGGAGTCAATAACTGGAGGCTGGGTAGGCACTGGGGGAGGCTCCACCAAGTCACTTTCAGAGGAAACAGCCGAGGCTTCTGAGGAAAGAAAGCTTTGTCACTGTTGTGAAACTGATGGCATTGGTCTGCGAGGCAAAGCTCGTATTTCCCACTTTGATAATCTCTGGCATTAAGAGTCTTTGTGGGCAAAACAACTTTATACTATTCACCAGAAGCTGAATTTGTCTTAAGGTTAGTCCAGTCATTCAACAGGGGTGAGATGCTGAAATAGTAAGGATCTCTCTGTGTGAATCAGTCTCTTGAGATGGCTCTGGAGTGTTGGGTCAGATCCCATTGTATTTGTCTGAGGAGAGTGATTGGGGAGATATTTAGAGGTGCAGCTCTCAAGTGTGATGAGAATGAGAAAAACATAGATGGAGTGAATCGATGTTTGATTGAGAAAAATTATCAAGGAAAAAACTAATCCTAAGGAGAATGGTGGAAGATATATAAACCATGGAGCTCACTATAAAATACAGTAAGCTAATATGGCATGTTTAAATTCAGAGGCCAGTTTATCAGACATTCAGTGTTAATAAGTATATATTGGGTTGGCCAAAAAGGTCGTTCAGGTTTCTCCATAACATCCTTATGGAAAAATGAGGATGAACTTTTTGGCCAATCCAATATTTCCAGAACTATAACAGAAATTAGTGACTCAACTGATGATAAATTAGTCTAGTGACTTTAGGATGGTGATCCGTCCTATAGGAAAAGCATGTGTTAGAAACAATGACAGGAAGAAATTTCCCTTTCCCCAGGTTTTGATGTTTACTTAGTGATTGTGTTACTATGCTAAGGGCTACTTTTTTTAAACATCTTTACTGGAGTATAATTACTTTACAATGGTGTGTTAGTTTCTGCTTTATATCAAAGTGAATCAGCTATACAGATACATATATCTCCATATCTCTTCCCTCTTGTGTCTCCCTTCCATCCTCCCTATCCCACCCCTCTAGATGGTCACAAAGCACCGAGCTGATCTCCCTGTGCTATGCGGCTGCTTCCCACTAGCTATCTATTTTACATTTGGTAGTGTATATATGTCCATACCACTCTCTCACTTTGTCCCAGCTTACCCTTCCCGCTCCCCATGTCGTCAAGTACATTCTCTACGTCTGCATCTTTATTCCTGTCCTGCCCCTAAGTTCTTCAGAACCAATTTTTTGTTTTGTTTTAGATTCCATATATATGTGTTAGTATATGGTATTCGTTTTTCTCTTTCTGACTTACTTCACTCTGTATGACAGACTCTAGGTCCATCCACCTCACTACAAATAACAAATAACTCAATTTTGTTTCTTTTTTTTTTTTTGCGGTACGCAGGCCTCTCACTGTTGTGGCCTCTCCCGTTGTTGAGCACAGGCTCCAGACGCACAGGATCAGTGGCCATGGCTTACGGGCCCAGCCGCTCCGCGGTATGTGGGATCTTCCCGGGCCGGGGCACAAACCCGTGTCCCCTGCAACGGTAGGCGGACTCTCAACCACTGTACCACCAGGGAAGCGTTTCGTTTCTTTTTATGGCTGAGTAATATTCCATTGTATATATGTGCCAGATCTTCTTTTTTTTTTTTATATCTTTATTGGAGTACAGTTGCCCCACAATGGTGTGTTAGCTTCTGCTCCATAACAAAGTGAATCAGTCATACACACACACACACAAACACACACACACACACACACACGTTCCCACATCTCCTCCCTCTTGCGTCTCCCTCCCTCCCACCCTCCCCATCCCACCCCTCCAGGCTGTCACAAAGCACCCAGCTGATCTCTCTGTGGTGCCAGATCTTCTTTATCCATTCATCTGTTGATGGACATTTAGGTTGCTTCCATGTCCTGGCTATTGTAAATAGAGCTGCAATGAACATTTTGGCTTGACTCTTTTTGAATTATGGTTTTCTCAGGATATATGTATGCCCAGTAGTGGGATTGCTGGGTCGTATGGTAGTTCTATTTTTAGTTTTTTAAGGAACCTCCATACTGTTCTCCATAATGGCTGTATCAGTTTACATTCCCACCAACAGTACAAGAGGGTTCCCTTTTTTCTCCACACCCTCTCCAGCATTTATTGTTTGTAGATTTGATGATGGCCATTCTCACTGGTGTGAAGTGGTACCACATTGTAGTTTTGATTTGCATTTCTCTAATGATTAGTGACGTTGAGCATCCTTTCATGTGTTTGATGGCAATCTGTGTATCTTCTTTGGAGAAATGTCTATTTAGGTCTTCTGCCCATTTTTGGATTGGGTTGTTTGTGTTTTTGGTACTGAGCTGCTTGTAAATTTTGGAGATTAATCCTTTGTCAGTTGCTTCATTTGCAAATATTATCTCCCATTATAAGGGTTGTCTTTTCGTCTTGTTTATGGTTTCCTTTGCTGTGCAAAAGCTTTTAAGTTTCATTAGGTCCCATTTGGGATTTTTGTTTTTGTGATACATTTTTTTTTAATTTTTGAATTTAATTTATTTTTTTATACAGCAGGTTTTTATTAGTCATCTATTTTATACACATCAGTGTATACATGTCAATCCCAATTGCCCAACGCTTCACACCACCACCCCCACTCCCCCGCAGCTTTCCACCCTTGGAATTTTTGTTTTTATTTCCATTTCTCTAGGAGGTGGATCAAAAAGGATCTTGCTGTGATTTATATCATAAAGTGTTCTGTCTGTGCTTTCCTCTAAGAGTTTTATAGTCTCTGGCCTTACATTTCATTCTTTAATGCATTTTGAGTTTAGTTTTGTGTATGGGGTTAGGGAGTGATCTAATCTCATTCTTTTACATGTAGCTGTCCAGTTTTCCCAGCACCACTTATTGAAGAGGCTGTCTTTTCTTCATTGTATATTCTTGCCTCCTTTATCAGAAATCAGGTGACCATATGTGTGTGGGTTTATCTCTGGGCTCTCTATCCTGTTCCATTTGTCTATATTTCTGTTTCTGTGCCAGTACCATGCTGTCTTGATTACTGTAGCTCTGTAGTATAGTTGAAGTCCAGGAGCCGGATTTCTCCAGCTCCGTTTTTCTTTCTCACGATTGCTTCGGCTATTCGTGGTCTTTTGAGTTTCCCTACAAATTGTGAAATTTTTTGTTCTAGTTCTGAGAAAAATGCCATTGGTAGTTTCATAAGGATTGCATTGAATCTGTAGATTGCTTTGGGGAGTAGAGTCATTTTCACAATATTGTTTCTTCCAATCCAAGAACATGGTATATCTCTCCATCTATTTGTATCATCTTTAATTTTTTCATCAGTTTCTTACAGTTTTCTGCATACAGGTCTTTTGTCTCCTTAGATAGGTTTATTCCTAGGTACTTTATTCTTTTTGTTACAGTGGTAAATGGGAGTGTTTCCTTAATTTCTCGTTCAGATTTTTCATCATTAGTGTATAGGAATGCAAGGGATTTCTGTGCATTAATTTTGTATCCTGCTACTTTATCACATTCATTGATTAGCTCTACTAGTTTTCTGGTAGAGTCTTTACAATTCTCTATGTATTGTATCATGTCATGTGCAAACAGTGACAGCTTTACTTCTTCTTTTCTGATTTGGATTACTTTTATTTCTTTTTCTCCTCTGATTGCTGTGGCTAAAACTTCCAAAACTATGTTCAGTAATAGTGGTGAGAGTGGACAACCTTGTCTTTTTCCTGGTCTTAGTGGAAACAGTTTCATTGTTTCACCATTGAGAACAATGTTGGCTGTGTGTTTGTCATATATGGCCTTTATTATGTTGAGGTAAGTTCCCTCTATGCCTGCTTTCTGGAGGGTTTTTATCATAAATGGGTGTTGAAATTTGTCAAAAGCTTTTTCTGCCTCTAGTGAGATTATCATATGGTTTTTATCCTTGAATTTTCTAATTTGGTATATCACATGAATTGCTTTGCGTATATTGAAGAATCCTTGCATTCCTGGGATAAACCCCACTTGATCATGGTGTATGATCATTTTAATGTGCTGTTGTATTCCGTTTGCTAGTATTTTGTTGAGGATTTTTGCATCTATGTTCATCAGTGATATTGACCTATAGCTTTCTTTCTTTGTGTCATCTTTGTCTGCTTTTGGTATCAGTGTGATTGTGGCTTCGCAGAATGAGTTTGAGAGTGGTCCTCCCTCTGCTATATTTTGGAAGAGTTTGAGAAGGATACGTGTTAGCTCTTCTCTAAATGTTTGATAGAATTCGCCTGTGAAGCCATCTGGTCCTGGACTTTTGTTTGTTGGAAGATTTCTAATCACAGTCTCAATTTCAGTGCTTGTGATTGGTCTGTTTATATTTTCTGTTTCCTACTGGTTTAGTCTCGGAAGGCTGTGCTTTTCTAAGAATTTGTCCATTTCTTCCAGGTTGTCCATTTATTGGCATAGAGTTGCTTGTAGTAATCTCTCATGATCCTTTGTATTGCTGCAGTGTCAGTTGTTACTCCTCCTTTTTCATTTCTATTGAGTCTTCTTCCTTTTTTTCTTGATGAGTCTGGATAATGGTTTTTCAGTTTTATTTATGTTCTCAAAGAACAAGCTTTTAGGTGTATTGATCTTTGCTATTCTTTCCTTCATTTATTTCTGATCTGATCTTTATGATTTCTTTCCTGCTGCTAACGTTGGGGTTTTTTTTGTTCTTCTTTAATTGCTTTAGGTGTAAGGTTAGGTTGTTTATTTGAGATGTTTCTTCTTTCTTGAAGTAGGATTGTATTGCTATAAACTTCCCTCTTAGAAATGCTTTTGCTGCATCTCATTAGTTTTGGGTCATTGTGTTTTCATTGTCATTTGTTTCTAGGTATTTTTTGATTTCCTCTTTGATTTCTTCAGTGACTTTTTGCTTATTTAGTAGTGTATTGTTTAGCCTCCATGTGTTTGTAATTTTTACAGATTTTTTTCTGGAATTGATATCTAGTCTCACTGCGTTGTGGTCGGAAAAGATACTTGATACGATTTCAATTTTCTTAACTTAACCAAGGCTCCATTTGTGACCCAAGATAGGATCTATCCTGGAGAATGTTCCATGAGCACTTGAGAAGAAAGTGTATTTTACTGTTTTTGGATAGAATGTCCTATAAATGTCAATTAAGTCCATCTTGTTTAATGTATCATTTTAAACTTGTGTTTCTGGGCTTCCCTGGTGGCACAGTGGTTGAGAGTCTGCCTGCCAATGCAGGGGACACAGGTTCGTGCCCCGGTCCGGGAAGATCCCACATGCCGCGGAGCGGTTGGGCCCATGAGCCATGGCCACTGAGCCTGCACGTCCAGAGCCAGCGCTCCGCAGTGGGAGTGGCCAGAACAGTGAGAGGCCCGCGTACCGCAAAAATAAATAAATAGATATAAAACTTGTGTTTACTTATATATTTTCATTTTGGATGATCTATCCATATGTGAAAGTAGGGTGTTAAAGTCCCCTATTATTAGTGGTTACTGTCCTTTTCCCCTTTTATGTCTATAAGCATTTGCCTTATGAACTGAGGTGCTCCTTTGTTAGGTGCATAAATATTTACAATTGTTACATCTTCTTGGATTGATCCCTCGATCACTATGTAGCGTCCTTCTTTGTCTCTTGTAATAATCTTTATTTTAAAGTCTATTCTGTCTGTTATGAGAATTTCTATGCCAGCTTTCTTTTGATTTCCATTTGCATGGAATATCTTTTTTTTTTTTGCGGTACGCGGGCCTCTCACTGCTGTGGCCTCTCGCATTGTGGAGCACAGGCTCCAGACACGCAGGCTCAGCAGCCATGGCTCACGGGCCGAGCCGCTCTGCGGCATGTGGGATCCTCCTGGACCAGGGCACGAACCCGCGTCCCCTGCATCGGCTGACGGACTCTCAACCACTGCGCCACCAGGGAAGCCCCTGGAATATCTTTTTCCGTCCCCTCACGTTCAGTGTGTGTGTGTCCCTAGGTCTGAAGTGGATCTCTTGTAGACAGCATATATATGGGTCTTGGTTTTGTATCCATTCAGCCAGTCTTTGTCTTTTGTTTGGAGCATTTAATCCACTTACATTTAAGGTAGTTATTGATATGTATGTTCCTATTACCATTTTCTTAATTGTTTTGGATTTGTTATTGTAGGTCTTTTCCTTCTCTTGTGTTTCCTGCCTAGAGAAATTCCTTTAGGATTTGTTGTAAAGCTGGTTTGGTGGTCCTGAATTCTCTTCGCTTTTGCTTGTCTGTAAAGGTTTTAATTTCTCTCTCAAATCTGAATGAGATCCTTGTTGGGTAATTTTGGTTGTAGGTTTTTCCCTTTCATTACTTTAAATATGTCCTGTCATTCCCTTCTGGCTTGCAGAGTTTCTGCTGAAGGATCAGCTGTTAACCTTATAGGGATTCCCTTGTATGTTATTTGCTGTTTTTCTCTTGCTGCTTTTAAGGTTTTTTCTTTGTATTTAATTTTTGATAGTTTGATTAATATATGTCTTGGCATGTTTCTCCTTGTGTTTATCCTGTATGGGACTCTCTGCGCTTCCTGGACGTGACTATTTTCTTTCCCATATTAGGGAAGTTTTCAACTATAATCTCTCAGATATTTTCTCAGTCCCTTTCTTTTTCTCTTCTTTTTCTGGGACCCCTATACTTCAAATTTTGGTTTGTTTATTGTTGTCCAAGAGGTCTCTGAGACTGTCCTCAATTCTTTTCATTCTTTTTTCTTTATTCTGTTCTGCGGTAGTTATTTCCACTATTTTGTCTTCCAGGTCACTTATCCATTCTTCTGCCTCAGTTATTCTGTTATTGATTCCTTCTAGAGAATTTTTAATTACATTTATTGTGTTGTTCATCATTGTTTGTTTGCTATTAATTCTTCTAGGTTGTTGTTAAACGTTTCTTGTATTTTCTCCATTCTATGTCCAAGATTTTGGATCATCTTTACTATCATTTCTCTGAATTCTTTTTCAGGTAGACTGACTGTTTTCTCTTCATTTGTTTGGTCTGGTGGGTTTTTACCTTGCTCCTTCATGTGCAGTGTGTTTCTCTGTCTTCTCATTTTGCTTAACTTACTGTGTTTGGAGTCTCCTTTTTGCGGGCTGCAGGTTCGTAGTTCCCTTTGTTTTTGGTGTCTGCCCCCAGTGGCTAAGGTTGATTCAGTGAGTTGTGTAGGCTTCCTGGTGGAAGAGACTGGTGCCTGTGTTCTGGTGGATGAGGCTGGTTCTTGTTTTTCTCGTGGGCAGGACTGCATCTGATGGTGTGTTTTGGGGTGTTTGTGACCTTATTATGATTTTAGGCAGCCTCTGTGCTAATGGGTGGGGTTGTGTTCCTGTCTTGCTAGTTGTTTGGTATTGAGTGTCCAGCACTGGAGCTTGCTGGTCATTGAGTGGAGCTGGGTCTTAGCGTTGAGATGGAGATCTTTGGGAGAGCTTTTGCAATTTGTTATTATGTGGAGCCGGGAGGTCTCTGGTTGTCCAGTTGTTGTGAACTTGGCTCTCCCACTTCAGAGGCACAGACCTGACACCCAGCTGGAGCACCAAGACCCTGTCAGCCACATGACTCAGAAGAAAAGGGAGAAAAGAAAAAGAAGAAAGAAAAAATAATAAAATAAAATAATGTTATTAAAATAAAAAATTATTAAAAATAAAAATATTAAACAGTCATAAGAAAAGAAAGCAAACAAGAAGAGAGCAACCAAACCAATAAATCCATCAGTGGTAACAAGCACTAAAAACTATACTAAAAAGCCCCCCCAAAACAGAAAACCAAAAAACAGACAGAACCCTAGGGCAAATGGTAAAAGCAAAGCTATACAGACAGAATCACAGAAAGAAGCATACACATACACACTCACAAAAAGAGAAAAAGGAAAAAAATATATATCTATATATTTTAAAAAAAGGAAGAGAGCAACCACATCAATAAGGAATCTACTAATGGTAATAAACTCTAAATACTAAACTAAGATAAACATAAAACCAGAAACAAATTAAATGCAGAAAGCAAACCCCAAGTCTGCATTTGCTCCCGAAGTCCACTACCTCAGTTTTGGGATGATTCGTTGTCTATTTAGGTATTCCAGAGATGCAGGGGGGTACATCCAGTTGATTGTGGAGATTTAATCCGCTGCTCCTGAGGCTGCTGGGAGAAACTTCCCTTTCTCTTCTTTGTTCTCTCAGCTCCTGGCATTCAGCTTTGGATTTGGTCCTGCCTCTTCGTGTAGGTTGCCTGAGGTCGTCTATTCTTTGTTCAGACAGGTCGGGGGTTAAACTAGCAGGTGATTAGGGGACTCTGGCTCACTCATGCTGGGGGGAAGGAGGGGTATGGAATGTGGGGTGAGCCTGCAGTGGCAGAGGCCAATGTGATGTTGCAACAGCCTGAGGCACGCCATGTGTTCTCCCGGGGAGGTTTTCCCTGGATCACCGGACCCTGGCAGTGGCGGGCTGCACAGGCTCCCTGGAGGGGAGGTGTGGAGAGTGACCTGTGCTTGCACACAGGTTTCTTGGTGGCTGCAGCAGCAGCCTTAGCATTTCATGCCTGTCTCTGGTGTCTGTGCTGATAGCCGTGGCTCATGCCCGTCTCTGGAGCTCGTTTAGGCAGTGCTCTGAATGCCCTTTCCTCGCACACCCCGAAACAATTGCCTCTTGCCTCTTAGGCAGTTCCAGGCTTTTTCCTGGACTTCCTCCCCACTAGCTGTGGTGCACTAGCCCCCTTCAGGCTGTGTTCACACAGACAACCCCAGTCCTTTCTCTGGGGTCTGACCTCTGATGCCCGAACCTCAGCTCCCAGCCCCCACCCGCCCTGGCGGGTGAGCAGACAAGCCTCTCGGGCTGGTGAGTGCAGGTCGGCACCAACCCTCTGTGCGGGAATCTCTCCGCTTTGCCCTCTGCACCCCTGTTGCTGCGCTCTTCTCCGTGGCTCCGAAGCTTCCCCCCTGCCACCCGCAGTCTCCACTAGTGAAGGGGCTTCTAGTGTGTGGAAACGTCTCCTCCATCACAGCTCCCTCCCCGAGGTGCAGGTCCTGTACCTATTCTTTTGTCTATGTTTTTCTTTTTTCTTTTGCCCTACCCATGTACTTGGGGGCTTTCTTGCCTTTTGGGAAGTCTGAGGTCTTCTGCCAGTGTTCAGTAGATGTTCTGTAGGAGTTGTTCCACATGTAGATGTATTTCTGATGTATTTGTGGGGAGGAAGGTGATCTTCATGTCTTACTCCTCCACCATCTTGAAGGTCTCTCTATGCTAAGGGCTTTGAATGCAGTGTATTATTTACTACTTATAACAAGTTTATGAAGGTGGCTCTGTTATCACCTTTGTTTTCTGAATGATTTCTTAATTGAGGCTGAGAAAGTTACTGCAGCAACTTGCCCCAGGTTACAAAGCTGGAAAATGGCACAGCCAGATTCAAACCTAGACACTGCTCAAATTATTTACTGTTATGCTCTATATATTTCATTCAGGACATAGGTGCAAAAAAAAAGTGGAAATTTATCTTAACCCTTAAATCTGTTAGTCATATACAGACTAATATTTGAAGGAATTGTTGAGCCATTGATACATTTCTAAGGAACAGATAAGACACAGAAATAAATGCCTCCAGCACAGAACTTTGCAAGAGAAGGTTAAACAAGACTGCAATATAAAAACAGTTTTCATGCAGGTATTGGAGCTTAGCAAGGTACTGTAAGACACTTACTGAGACCCACTCATGTAGTGGGCTCATCTTCACCATGTCTCATTGTTCTAAAAATAAATTTTATTACTTATTAATTTACTTCGTCTCTCTGGATTTTGTTTTTCTCTTTTTAAAAATAAGAACAATAACTGTACGTACCTTGTAAGTTGTTAAGATGGTCCGGTACTTAGTGAGTTCTCAAATGTTAGCTACCACCATTTTTAGCATCATCATCATCTCACTTAATTCCTTTTATTTCTCACACCAGTACTTACTGTATGACCGGCAGTGTTCTAAGTACTTTATATTTATGAACTCAGTTCATGCTTATAACATATGTGGTGGGCATTGTTATCATGCCCATTTTAGAGTGATGACTCTGAGGCAGTGCTACTCAGGATTCTGGGCTCTGAAAATGGCCTTCTTCATCATCACCCTAAGGCTTACACATACTGTAAGAAGTCGATCCAACCTCAGAGAGCTACCAAGGGCCAGAACTGGAATTTGGACTAGTACTTTCCAACTGTAAGTCTAGACTCTGCATTTTTTCGGGGTGTAACTTGGAGACTGATTGGAGCAGAAGAATTAAAGCAAGATTCTCCTTAACAATCAGAGATGTATTGACATTGCATTTCAACACATGGATACACTTTAACTTGCCAAAATCAGATGTTCTGGAAAAGAGGAATTAAATATGTGGAAAAAAGATTAGTAGATAATATGCTCAAAATGAGCAGGAAGAGAAATTATATTAATGAAACAACATAAAATAACAAAATGGATCAAAAGAACCTAAACAGACACAAACCCCAAATCTAAAACCCTGAAAGCTCATATTAACATGGTAAAACAAACCAGGAATAAAATAATTGAATTATGTTTGTTTGCTATTATGTTTTGTTTTTCCAGTGATATTGAATAAGAAAACTTATTAAATTGTAACAATTTTCCAGAGACATTGTAATGCTAATTACAAAATTATTTAGCATTTTTAATTCTTTGACTTTTGTACCAGACCAGTTTTTGTATCAGTTCAAATTTTTTGAAAACACCTTCCATACACCTTTGTGATGATTCAAATTGGAAATGTTTTAATATTCTCCTCAGCTCAATTATCATTTATTGAGTTTTCAAAAGACTCAAAATTTCATACCTCAAATAAAGTACCTATTAAAACCAATAATATCTGAATAAGATGAAATGATCTTTTTACTCCAGATTTCTGCCTCTCTTTCTTTTTGCGTCCCACTCTGCAAAACCAGGAAAGACTTCATTAGGCCTTTTCCTTTGCATTGTTGTAGATGCTGGGGATCCAGTGATAAAAAGATAAAGACAAACCAAGTACCTGTTCTCCTAAAATGAAGGAGAAAAATAAAGCAATGACAAAATGCCTAAATGCAAGACAACAACAACAAAAATGGTTGTAGTCTTCTTTTAATGCTGCAGCTACTACTGAAAATAAGAATAATAGTAATAATAACGAAAATAATAATAACATGATAGGTAATAGTTATTGAGAGCTTATTCCTGCAAAGTACTGTTAAGCATTTTGTACACATTATATCTTTGAATACTCACAATTCATTCATTCTGCAAGATTTTATTAGGAGCCTACTCTGTGCCAGGCACTCTGCTAGAGCTGGACATTGATCAGTGAAGAAAATAAAGTCTGTGCTCCACTGACGTTTATATTCTGGAACCAATAAGTAGTGAAAATGTTAAAAAATGAACTTATGATAAGTGTTCTTGTCACAAAGATAATAAAGAGGGGGAGGACTCTTTGGGAAGTAATGGATATATCTATGACCTTGATGATCCTGATGGTTTCACAGGTATATACTTATTCCCAAATTCATCAAGTGGTATATTTTAAATATATGTAGCTTTTTACATGTCAATCATACCACATAAAGTGGTTAAAAACATACCAAGTGTTGTGATTTGGCAAGCTGAATTAATGGTGAAATCAAGGATAGATGTGGAGTGGTGGGGAAGGAGAGTTCATCTGAAGAAAAGAAGAGAATGTCAGTTTCTAATAGGTTGAATGTTGAATTTGAGGTTATAGCAGGTCATACAAATGGAAATGCCCATGGCCATCTATAAATAGAGAAGGGGCTGTTGGGAAATAAGAACTGGAGATGGAGATTTGGGGATTACCATCTCAGGAGATAGTTGAAGCAATGGCATTTATAAACTCACTGACTGAAAGAGTAAAAGAGAAAAGTATGATGGGCAAAGGACCCTTGAGACACAAGAAGGGGCAGGAATGATGAGTAAGAGTTATCTAAGAAGAGAGAAACAGAGTAGTCAGAGAAAGAGAAGAGACCAGGAGAGTTCTAAATGCAGCAAGGAGCTCAAGGTAAAGACAGGAGACTGTTATATTTTGGTGAGAAAATGGCTGCTGATAATATCAAAAGAGTGCTTTACATAGAGTGGAAGCAAAGGGAGTGCAGAAACCAAATGCACGGGATGGAATAGGGTGGGCAGGCAGGAAATTGACGCAGTCAGTCAAGGAAACAGAGATAGGATAATAGCTAGAATGGCTAGTAGGGCCATTCCAAGAACAAAGTGGCATCACTCAGCTCACATCTAGTCTCTGGGTTCAAAAGACTATTGAGGAAGAAATTACTATCAGCTCGATGAAAAATTCCTTATGAAATATTGAAGAATAATCCATTTTTCCACAAAGTAGTTGGCCTGTAGCATACAACCTAACATACAGAAGAGACCTTGGTATAAGTTCTTGAATATGAAGTGGAAAATCTGTGCCCTCCCATGTGAATGTTTTATTTTCCCATCTTCCTTCACATAGAGATTTATTTTTGCTGTCAGTCAGGAGGGAACATTGTCTGGTGGTAGGTAGTAGGGTTTGAAGCAAGGGAGAAGATGAGACATACTCTGTCACAAGGTTGCATTTGTATTAGGAAAATGTCATTTTGGCAGGAGAGACACTGTAATTTGTCAAGCAGATTAATCTTTGGAATGGAAAGTCCTAATCAAGTGGAGAAGATTTTAATATATCTCTTGGATAGATAGGTTGGCTGCAGCCCTGTAACTGCTATGGGCGTGAAAAGAGACTCAGAGGATCTGCAAGAATCTATCGCATGGAAATCATGATAAATTTGGAGAATCTGTATAATTAGATTTGCTCAGTGTTGGCATGTTCCCACTTTTAGCAATGCAGCAGAACAAGTAGAAAATGCTCATTTAGAGCATAGTAGCCTATGTGTAATACATTAAGGTTCCTTTAATCTATCTATAGGTTGTGAATGGCTAAAAAAGTAGAGAAATAATCAGAGTAATTTTTCCTTCCTCTTTCACTCTAATTATATTTATTATATTTTCAAAATAAGCAAAAAGGAATTGACAGGCAGAAAATTCAAAACAACACCCAAGAGCTAGACTGTTTCTTCAAACTTTTAAATGCCATTCCAGTTGAAACTATATTTAATGGCAAACTCATTCCAATTATACTCTGAAATTCTTGTCCCATTAGGGGGTCCTTCAGGAAACATTTGTTTACTGATAGATGCACAAAGACTATGCTTTACATGCTGATACTTCTTCACATATTTCATTACAGGAATGATGGTAGAAGTTAGTGCTTCTGGAACACAGATATTTGGCTTTGGTACAGCTTCATTTCTTCAAAGTTAGTGCCAACTTCTGTGTATCCTCATGGTAGTTAGCAGAGTGCTCTAAGGGTAGTCAATAGTCATAAAACATAGTTCAGCATATGAACACAAAGAATACTGTTGTATTTTCAACTGTAGTAAAAGCAGTTTAAAAATTCCATAAAGAGGCCAAATGGACAGAATTTAAGTTCTCAATACATACTGCTAATTACAAAATAATCATTATCCAATTTCTAGTTGTTGATGATTTGGGTATCTTAAATTACAATTTGTAATGAAGAAGATTATATCCAGTGTTTCCAGCTCAGTACAGTCAGAAAGATAACCCTATTTGAGAGAGTAATGGAGCTTCTCTTGGGTAGGGGGCAGCCTACAGAAATATAATACATATAGCTGGGTGCTGCCTAAAATGTACATAAGCTGCCACTATTTTATCAAATTGTAAATCTCTCCTTTAAAAATCTTGGACAGCTTGTGCACACCATCTGCTCTTTGTCTGTATTCCTTCCGTGCATTTCTTAATCTAGAAGAATGGTTCTTGAAATTCGTACAGGACTCTTTAAAACGTTTGCCACATATTTTGAGAAGCATCTGGTTGGAAGAAGTCCCATTTTCTGTATTTGTTCCCAGCTGTCTAGTGTGTGCCATGTTTCTTGTGAATCTAGTTTTGTTAACTTTTGGGGTAAATGCTTTTGCATTTGCTTCAGTACATATTTATAGTGAGACTAATAGCCCAAAGCAAGTTGCTAAGGGTTGTATAAATGAAAGTGTCAGGAAAACTTGATTAATTTACCTGACATCTAATTTGCACAAGGTTACCTGAAAATTGGTGTTTGTTTCTTTTGCTTGATGATTTCAAGATGGACCTTGTCCCTTTAAGGAATCCTGGATACCTCAAATACTTTCTCAAACATCTGCTCCAGTTTCATCAGGGAGATTTTGGGATAGCTATAATTCACATAGCTTTCCTTCAGCAAAAAAGGCACCTACCTGTCAGTAAGACAAATTTTCCAAGGAGCTCAAAAATGGAGAGTGTTATAATGGAGCTCTGAATCTAAATAGGGACAGAACTTTCAGGTAAGCAAGCTGTGGAAAGTTGTCTGTTGCTGGCTACCTTTTATTATTTTAATAGTTTTTGGTATTAAATTAACACACTCAATTAAAAATTTGGAAATTTAAAAGCATATAAAGAAGAAAATTAAAATCATACATAATGCTTAGAAATAATCTCAATAGCAAACACTTTCATGGTGTCACTAGGTAATAAGTACTGTTCTAAGTGCTTTACTTACGTTAATTCTTTTAACTCTCATGATGATTTTTGGTTTTTGTTTTTTGTTTGTTTTTTTGGGGGGTACGCGGTCCTTTCACTGTTGTGGCCTCTCGCGTTGCGGAGCACAGGCTCTGGACGCGCAGGCTCAGCGGCCATGGCTTACCGGCCCAGCTGCTTCCGCAGCATGTGGGATCCTCGCAGACCAGGGCACGAACCCGTCTCCCCTGCATCGACAGGCGGACTCTCAACCACTGTGCCACCAGGGAAGCCCTCTCATGATGATTTTAATGATAGATATAATACTATCATAGTCCTCATTATAGAGATGAGGAAACTGAGGCATAGATTAATTTACTTGCCTAAGGTCACTTGGCTGATAGGTGGCACAGCGAAGATTCAGATACAGGCAGTCTAATTCCAGGGTCTAACTCTTAATTGCTATGCTGTGCCATCAACTCTTATTTATTCCTATTCACACATATATGAAAATCCTTCTGGATCACTTTCATCAAGTTTTTAAAACAAAGTTGAAATAAGACCATATTTAATTATTTTCTTTCATTTTATTTACTTAATCTTGTAACAAGTTTTCTCCTGTACTATCTACAGATGTAAGTATCTTTGTACTGAAGATATTTTAATTCAGTAAAGTTGCTGAGACCCCTTATTTCATGTATCCCTTATTTCATGTATCACCTGCTATCAAAAATTTGCTTTGCCTACGGAGCCATAACATAGTACAGAAGACAAAGTGCTGGGTGCCAAACTGGTACAGGGTAGGTCTGAGTGAATGACTTTGGTCAGTCCCTTAGCCTCTTTAAGTCTCAGTTTCCTCATCTATAAAATGGGGGTAAGTATATTGATGACCAGGCTGTAGGGTTGCCATGATGACTAAACGATATGCCTGTGAAGTGTGCTTACTAAAGTGTACAGCCATTTATAAATGTCACAGTTGTTGCTTTTAACAGTAACAATAATAATGAGCATGTTTAGCCACGACTGTCAATACTTAGAGGAAATTCTTTCTTAGGCAAAGGAGGAGATAAGAGAGGTTTATCAAAGAAATGAACATAAAACTCTGTCACTGCCAGGAACTAATGAAGAATCCTTCAATAATGGTGATGGAAGCACTGAAAAATAATCCCCAGCATAAATAAGATTTCCATGTTATTTCCTTGTAGACTTTTTCTATCAAGTTTTCTTTCTTTTTCTTTTTTTAATCTTGTCATTTGACTCCTTTCTAGTCTAAGATCAATGAATTGCTAAATCAACTGCTTTCATTTTCCTCCCGTTTTAATTTGCGATTTGCCCTTCATTTCTCCCTCTTCTACTTTGTTACTTGATGTCCCCCTTTTCTCTTCTCTTCCCTTCCCAATGTCATTGATGTATGAAGTGCTTCTGTTTGTAGACAAATCAGGTCTTGGGTGAGGGGCTGGAGTCTTGCCATGGACCTTTGAGAGGTGCCTGTCCATCCTGTTTTCTGCCTTTGCACAGAATCACTCACATCCACGTGGTTTCAGGCACAGAAGCCTGGACACTTGTAATCGAGGCCTGCAGGGAAGGAGATTCTGAATCTCCGTTTCCACAATACTGCAGCAGCCTGCAACCTAAAACCTCAGGAATCAACCTGATAAATGAACTGCTTTGTAACTGACATGGCTTAACCACTTAAGAAGGAGATAATATTCAAAATGCTAATAAAATGATGAGGGTGGATCGTTTTTAAACTCTCAGTTCCTTCTAAAATTGGTTGAATATATCTACAAAAATTGCACTGATGACATTTTATATGAAATACCCTAATTATCCAGCTTTTGCCATCTTTGGAAATTGTGGGTAGTAGCTCAGCACATACTGACATGTTTTTGTATTTTCTTTTAATTTGGGGCTTGGCACTTACATTAGAAATCCAAGCAAGTCTGAACAGCAGATCCAACTGAGGTGGAATACCTGCCATATAAACTTGTTATGGAGATATTCTTGAGAATATGTGAAGAGACAGCCTACATTCTGAGAAGATATCATCAGCCCCTGTCCACTGCCTTAGATTCATGTTGCCCCGTCCAGAGAAGGTGCCACAGAAAATTCTGCTGTGGATAAGTCTAGACAGAATATTTTTGGATGCTTTGAGCGTATCCCTCCAGATTAAACACTGTTGCCAAGGGGTTAATTGGACTCAAAAATCCCTCCCCATGAGGTTTGAGAGTCAGATATAAATTCCATCTGTTTCTTGAAGCAGTTTATGGGCTTGGCAATATGATGTGTTGGCCTGACAATTGTTTAAAAAATCCCTTTTAGCCTGATACAGGTATAATTTTTTTATAGTATCCAGATTTATTTTCTTCAACATCTAATTTTAAGTTAGAAACCACTCCAGTTCTGTGTCTGGGATACCAAATTTGTTCTGAATGTGAATGCTACATAGCCGTCTCTTGACTAAAGAGGTGTAACTTTCATACTGTAGTGGGAATAGAACATTCTTCCCCCAATTTTAATGCTATGAGAATTGGAATTTTATAAATAGTGAAAGTCAGCCCTGAAATATTTCTTGACTATACTTTTTTTGCTTCAAGGGATTGTCTACAAACTGTCTTCAGTTTGTAGGATCTGAGATGATCTCTAGGCTTATGTAGACTCTGTGTTCAGTTTCCAGAAATAACTTTCATATAGGTAATACCAGGTTTGAAAAAGTTAAGAAGTAAATAATATCTTAAAGTATTAAAATTGGGAAAAGTCAGCTTTTCACCTCAAGAGGTGAAAGTTGTCTTAGTCATGGAAAGGAAGGATCTGATTCTGGCCCGTTCATCACCCACGGCCCTGGTTTTGAATTTTATATAAAGGGCTACCTTAGCTATAATCATTCGTGGGTAGGGAATGCCTTCGGGTCTGTCTGCTTCAACCCCCTCATATCTATGAAATATCTGACTTTTTATCATGCTTCCTCTCTTCTTCTGTAGACCTATTTGTCCACATGATCAGATTATAAACCTGTTTTCTGACCTGGCTTCCCCTTAAATTATGCTTCTAATCTAATAATTCTCCCTGGCTCCATACTCCACCACTGCTGGCAAGGGGCTCTGTTCCTGCAATCTGCACCAACCGCTCACAGAACTTTATGTGTGGGATATTAATGCTTCAGCTTCACTTTTATGAAGAAAGAGATTGGACAACATTCACTACTTGTTTTTCAGCTCTCAGAAAAGACAGAGTTCTTAGTCTGTGAGGACACTGCACCTTCTGTACTTTCCCAGTCTACCAACAGGAGGTATGAAGCCTTAGGCCATGCTCTGCACCAAAGGAGATATCATTTCCCTTTATTTAGAGCTAAGAGTAGCAGGCTTCTGTCACCAGAACGAGAGGATGATGACCTCAGCAGCCTCAGCTAGTTTTGTGGACCAAGTAAATAAACCCAAAATGTCAATTTCTGGGAAAAAGATTTGACCCTAACCCTTAGAGATACATGGGGAAACCCTATTAAGGACTGGTACCCACAGCACTCTTGTCCCCTTCTGGTCTTTTTGACTGACCTGTTCTTCTTTAGATCATAATTTGACACTAGAAATATTTCCTCACCATCTGTTCCAGGATTCCAGATTAATAGGTTTGGACTCTTCAGAAATAAGAAACCAGAGTGTCCTTAACTCTATGAAGACTATGAGTTAGTATCTGGAACTGCTCTCTGCTTTTGTGGATGCCTGATCTCTTGAGCTAATGTTTATTCCACCAGCTGCCCTTTTTAACATGCCCAGCCTCCCAAGAGCCAGATGAAAAGCTCTATGTGCACCTGCTTTTCCACTCAGAACTGTCTCCTGGCTCCATTCCTCATCATCTCCTCCAAACTGCTTTCTTATTAGCTATCAGTCTACATGTTCTTTAAATGTCACTAGGCTCCCATCATTACTAGTTCCCCTTTGAAATGGCATTTTGATTTCATGCTGGATATCATTAAATATGCCTTTGAGGTAGTGTTTTGGTAAATGCCTCCATCAAAAGGCTTCAGATCCATGAAATTATAACTATGTCTTTGGCTTCCCTGTGACTTTAGACACTGACTGAATACTGTGTTCTTTACTGGTTAATAAGAAATCTAGTGTTGAAAGTCATATGGCAGTTCCTGTCTCTAGATATAAGTGACTGTCTAATCCAGAGCACTGATTCTATGTGATGAGCTGCATCAAGTGTGAGCAGACATTAAGCTTCTGTGAGGCAGGAACTTTCTTCCTCCCTCCCTCCCTCCCTTCTTTCCTTCCTTTCTTCCTTCCTTCCTTCCTTCCATACAAAATTACAAAATCATAAGTCTAGTTACCATCTGTCCCCATACAAAATTGTTACAATATTATTTGACTATATTCCTTATGCTATATATTACACCCCCTGGCTTTCTACAAACTAGAAATTTGTACCTCTTAATCCTTTTTACCTATTTTGCTCAACTTCCACCCTCCTCCACTCTGGCAGTCACCCATTTGTTCTCTGTATCTATGCGTCTGGTTTTGTTTGTTTTGTTTTTAAGATTATACATCTAAGTGGATTATATGGTATGTGTTTTTTCTGTCTGATTTATTTCATTTAGCATAATGCTGTCTAGAGCCATCCATGTTGTTGCAAATGGCAATATTTCATGTTTTTATGGCTGTTTTTATATATACTATATATTATTATATATTTTTATAATTTGTTGTAATTACATATAATACCATATATATATATATATATATATATATACACACACACACACACATACATACACACACACACAGCACATCATCTTTATCCATTCATCTAACAATGAGCATTTAGGTTGCTTCCATATCTTGACTATTGTAAATTATACTGCAATGAACATTGGGGTGCATATATCTTTTCAAATTAGTGTTTTTGTTTTCTTCAGGTAAATAACCAGAAGTGAAATTGGTGAATCATATGGTAGTCCTATTTTTAATCTTCTGTGGAAGCTCCATACTGTTTTGCACAGTGTCTGCACCAATTTCCTGTCCCAGTGCATGAGGGTCACTTTACTTCACATTCTCACCAGTGCTTGTTATTTGTTGTCTTTTTGATGTCTTTTCCATTCTAACATGTGTAAGGTGGTATCTTATCGGGTGTTGATTTGCATTTCTCAGATGATTAGTGATGTTGAGCATCTTTTCATGTATCTGTTGGCCATCTGTATGTCTTCTTTAAAAAATTTATTCAGGTCCTGTGCTCATTTTTTCAACCTGGTTATTTGGGGGTTTTGATATTGAGTTATATGGGTTCTTTGGATATTAACCCCTTATCAGATATATTTTTTGCAAATATCTTCTTTCATTCAGTAGGCTGTCTTTTAATTTTGTTGATGGTTTTCTTCACTGTGCAAAGTTTTTTAGTTTGATGTGGTCCCATTTGGTTTTTTTTGCTTTTCCCTTGCTTGAGGAGACATATCCAAAAAATATTGCTAAGACCAATGTCAAGTAGCATACTGCCAATATTTTCCTCTATAAGTTTCATGGTTTCAGGTTTTACATTTATGTCTTTAATCCCTGTTGAGTTTATTTTTGCATGTGTTGTAAGAAAGTACTCCAGTTTGATTCCTTTGCATGCAGCTTTCCAGTTTGAAATGGTGTCCCAACACCACTTATTGAAGAGGGTCTCTTTTCCCCTTCCCCTATTGCCTCCTTTGTCATAGGTTAATTGACCACATAACTGTGGGCTTATTTCTGGGCTCTCTATTTTGTTCCATTGATCTATGAGTCTTTTTTTCTTCTTCTTTTTTTTGGTGCCAGTACTATACTGTTTTGATTACAGTAGCTTTGTAATATAGTTTGAAATAAGGGAGTGTGATACCTCCAGCTTTGTTCTTTTTTCTCAGAATTGATTTGGCTATTTTGGGTCTTTTATGGTTCTATATAAATTTTATAATTATTTGTTCTAGTTCTGTGAAAAATGTCATTGGTATTTTGATAGGGATTTCATATGAATTGGAGTATTGTCTTGGGTAGTATGGTCATTTTGACAATATTAATTCTTCCAATCCATGAGTATGCTATATCTTTCTATTTGTTTGTGTTGTCTTCAGTTTCTTTCATCAGTGTCTTATAGTTTTCAGAGTACAAGTCTTTTGTCTCCTTTGTTAGACTTATTTGTATTTAATTCTTTTTGATGCAATTGTAAATGAGATCGTTTTCTTAATTACTGTTTCTGATATGTCATTATTAACATATAGAAGTGCAACAGATTTCTGTTTATTAATTTTGTATCCTGCAACATTACTGAGTTCATTTACTAGTCCTGTTAGATTTTTAGTGGTGTCTTTAGGATTTTCTATATGTATTATCATGTCCTCTGCAAACAGTGACAGTTTTACTTCTGCATTTCCAATTTGGCTTCCTATTTCTTATCTGACTGCTTTGGCTAGGACTTACAATACTATATTGAATAAAAGTGGCAAGAGTGGGCATCCTTGTCTTCTACCTGATCTTAGAGGAAATGGTTTCAGCTTTACACCATTGAATATGATGTTGGCTATGGGTTTGTCATATTATGGCCTCTATACCCACTTCGTTGAGAGTTTTTATCATAAATAGATGTTAAATTTTGTCAAATTCTTTTTCTGCATCTATTGATATAATCTTACGGTTTTTATTTTTTAATTTGTTAATATGGTATATCACAGTTATTGATTTGCAGATATTGAGACATTCTTGCATTCCTGGGACAAATCCTACCTGATCATGGTATATAATCCTTTTATTGTATTGTAGAATTCCATTTGCTAACATTTTATTAAGAATTTTTACATTGATTATCATATTGGCTGTATCTCTCTGTGTGTGTGTGTGTGTGTGTGTGTCTCTGTGTGTGTGTGTGTGTGTGTGTGTGTCTGTGTGTGTGGTGTCTTTGTCTGGCTTTGTTATTAGAGTGATGCTGGCCTCATAGAATGAGTTTGGAAGAGTTCCATCCTCTTCAGTTTTTTGGAATAGTTTGAGAAAGATTGGTTTTAACTCTTCTTTAAATACTTGTAGCATTCACCTGTGAATCCATCTGGCCCTGAACTTTTGTTTGTTGGGAGTTTTTAAAATTACTGATTCCGTTTTATTGCTCATAGTCAGTATGTTTATATTTTTTATTTCTTCCTTATTCAATCTTGGAAGATTGGATGTTTCTAGGAATTTGTTCATTTCTTCTAGGTTTTTCCAGTTTATTGGTGCATGATTGTTCACAGTCATCTCTTAGGATCCTTTGTATTTCTGTGTGTTGGTTGTAACTTCTCTTTCATTTCTGAATTTATTTTTTGGACTCTCTTTTTTTCTTAATGAGTCTGGCTAAAGGTTTATCAACTTGGTTTATTCTTTCAAAGAACCAGCTCTTTGTTTCATTGATGTTTTTCTATTGATTTTTTAGTTTCTATTTTATTTATTTCTGCTCTGAGATTTTTGATGTCCTTCCTTTTACTAACTTTGGGTTTTCTTTTTTCTTTTCATAGTTCCTTTAGGTGTAAGGTTAGATTGTTTATTTGAGATTTTTCTTATTTCCTGAGGTAGGCTTGTATTGCTATAAACTTCCCACTTATAACTGCTTTTGTTGCATCCCATAGATTTTGGATCATTGTGTTTCCATTTTGATTTATCTCCAGGTATTTATTTATTTCTTCTTTGATTTCTTTAGTGAGCCACTAGTTGTTTAGCAGCATATTGTTTACCCTCCACATGTTTGTGATTTTTGCAGTTTTTTTCTTGTAGTTAAATTTTAGTCTCATGCCATTGTGGTCAGAAAAATGCTTGATATAATTTCAGTGCTCTTAAACTTACTGATATTTGTTTTGTGGCCTAGCATGTGGTCTATCCTAGAGAATATTTCACATGCACTTGAAAAGATAGTGTATTATGCTACTTCTGGATGGAATGTTATATACACACACACACACACACACACGCGCGCACACACACACACACACACACACATTAAGTCCATACTGTCTAATGTGTCATTTAAGGTTAATGTTTCCTTATTGATTTTCTGTCTGGATAATCTGTCCATTGATGTAAGTGAGGTATTAAAAGTCCCCATTATTATTCTGTCACTTTCTCTGTTTATGTCTGTTAATATTTGATTTAGGTGCTCCTATGTTGGGTGCATATATATTATTTATAGTTGTTATACTTTCTTTTTGAATTGATCCCTTGATCATTATGTGAAGTTCCTTTTTTATTATTACAGTCTTTGTTTTAAAGTTATTTGTCTGATATTAGCATTGCTGTCACAGCTTTCTTTTCATTTCTGTTTGCGTGGAATATCTTTTTCCATCCTGTAACTTTTCAGTCTGTGTGTGTTTTTAGATCTGAGGTGGTCTCTTACAGGCAGCACACATATGGGTCTTACTTGTTTATTGATTCAGCCACTCTATGTTTTTTGATGGTAGCATTTAGTCCATTTACATTCAAAGTAATTATTGATAGGTATGTACTTGTTACCATTTTGTTAATTGTTTGGGGGTTTTGTAGTTCTTTTAGTTCCTTCTTACTTTGCTCTCTTCCCTTGTAAATTGATGACTATCTTTAGTATTGTGCTTAGATTCCTTTATTTTTGCATCCTTGTATCTATTATAGGCTTTGGTTGTGGTTACCATCAGGTTCATAAATAACAACAACATGATTATTTTGAGTCTATGATCTCTAAGTTTGAACTCATTCTAACAAGCCTGTATTTTTACATCGCCCCATGTTTTATGGTTTTTTAGCATCTTTATTTGATTATAATTGCTTTGCAATGTTGTGTTAGTTTCTGCTGTATAACTGACTCATTTGTACGTATACATATATCCCCATATCCCCTCCCTCTTGCACCTCCCTCACACATTCCTTATTCCACCCGGCTAGGCGGTCACAAAGCACCGAGCTGATCTCCCTGTGCTATGCAGCTGCTTCCCACTAGCAATCTGTTTTACATTTGATAGTGTATATATGTCCATGCCACTCTCTCACTTCATCCCAGCTTACACTTCCCCCTCCCTGTGCCCTCAAGTCCATTCTCTACGTCTGTGTCTTTATTCCTGTCCTGCCCCTAGGCTCAGCAGAACAATTTTTTTTTTTTTAAGATTCCATATATATATGTTAGCATACGGTATTTGTTTTTCTCCTTCTGACTTACTCTGTATGACAGACTCTAGGTCCATCATCCTCACTACAAATAGTTCAATTTTGTTTCTTTTTATGGCTTAGTAATATTCCATTGCATATATGTGCCACATCTTCTTTATCCATTCATCTGTCAGTGGAAACTTAGGTTTCTCCCACGTCCTGGCTATTGTAAATAGTGCTGCAATGAACATTGTGGTACATAAGTTATTTTGAATTATGGTTTTCTCAGGGTATATGCCCAGTAGTGGGATTGCTGCATCATATGGTAGTTCTATTTTTAGTTTTTTAAGGAACCTCCATACTCTTCTCCATAGTATCTGTATCAATTTACATTCCCACCAACAGTGCAAGAGGGTTCTCTTTTTCTCCACACGCTCTCCATCTTTTATTTTTTGTAGATATTTTGATGATGGCTCTTCTGACCATTGTGAGGTAATACCTCATTGTAGTTTTGATTTGCATTTCTCTAATGGTTAGTGATGTTGAGCATCCTTTCATGTATTTGTTGGCAATATCTTCTTTGGAGAAATGTCTATTTAGATCTTCTGCCCATTTCTGGATTGAGTTGTTTGCTTTTTTGATATTGAGCTAAATAAGCTGCTTGTATATTTTGGAGATTAATCCTTTGTAAGTTGCTTCATTTGCAAATATTTTCTCCCTAGCCGAGAGTTGTCTTTTTGTCTTGTATATGGTATCCTTTGCTGTGCCAAATCTTTTAAGTTTCATTAGGTTCCATTTGTTTATTTTTGTTTTTATTTCGATTACTTTAGGAGGTGGGTCAAAAAGGATCTTGCTCTAATTTATGTCATAGAGTGTTCTGCCTATGTTTTCCTCTAAGAGTTTTATAGTGTCTGGCCTTACATTTAGGTCTTTAATCCATTTTGAGTTTATTTTTGTGTATGGTGTTAGGGAGTGTTCTAATTTCATTCTTTTACATGTAGCTGTCTGGTTTTCCCAGCACAAATTATTGAAGATGCTGTCTTTTCTTCATTGTATATTCTTGCCTCCTTTATCAAAGATCAGGTGACCATATGTGTGTGGGTTTATATCTGGACTTTCTATCCTGTTCCATTGATCTATATTTCTGTTTTCTGCCAGTACCATACTGCCTTGATTACTTTAGCTTTGTAGTATTGTCTGAAGTCTGGGAGCTTGGTTCCTCGAGCTCTGTTTTTCTTTCTCAAGATTGCTTTGACCACTCGAGGCCTTTTGGGTTTCCATACAAATTGTGAAATTTTTTGTTCTAGTTCTGTGAAAAATGCCATTGGTAGTTTGTTAGGGATTGCATTGAATCTGTAGATTGCTTTGGGTAGTATTGTCATTTTCACAATGTTGATTCTTCCAATCCAAGAACATGGTATATCTCTCCATCTATTTGTATCATCTTTAATTTCTTACATCAGTATCTTACAGTGTTCTGCATACAGGTCTTTTGTCTCCTTAAGTAGGGTTATTCCTAGGTATTTTATTCTTTTTATTGCAATAGTAAATGGGAGTGTTTCCTTAATTTCTCTTTCAGATTTTTCATCATTAGTGTGTAAGAATGCAAGATATTTCTGTGCATTAATTTTCTATCCTGCTACTTTACCAGATTCATTGATTAGCTCTGGTAGGTTTCTGGTAGCATCTTTATGATTCTCTCTATGTAATATTATGTCATATGCAAACAGTGACAGATTTACTTCTTCTTTTCCAGTTTGGATTCCTTTTATTGATTTTTCTTCTCTGATTGCTGTGGCTAAAACTTCTAAGACTAGGTTCAATAATAGCGGTGAGAGTGGACAACCTTGTCTTTTTCCTGGTCTTAGTGGAAACGGTTTTATTGTTTCACCATTGAGAACAGTGTTGGCTATGGGTTTGTCAATATGGCCTTTATTATGTTGAGGTAAGTTCCCTCTATGCCTACTTTCTGGAGGGTTTTTATCATAAATGGGTGTTGAAATTTGTTGAAAGCTTTTTCTGCCACTAGTGAGATTATCATATCGTTTTTATCCTTAGTTTTCTAATTTGGTGTATCACATTGATTGCTTTGTGTATATTGAAGAATCCTTGCATTCCTGGGATAAACCCCACTTGATCATGGTGTATGATCCTTTTAATGTGCTGTTGGATTCCCTTTGCTAGTATTTTGTTGAGGATTTTTGCATCTATGTTCATCAGTGATATTGGCCTGTAGTTTTTTTCTTTCTGACATCTTTGTCTTGTTTTGGTATCAGGATGATGGTGGTCTTGTAGAATGAGTTTGGGAGTGTTCCTCCCTCTGCTGTATTTTGGAAGAGTTTGAGAAGGATAGGTGTTAGCTCTCCCATAAATGTTTGTTAGAATTTGCCTGTGAAGCCATCTGATCCTGGGCTTTTGTTTGTTGGAAGATTTTAAATCACAGTTTCAAATTCAGTGCTTGTGATTGGTCTGTTTATGTTTTCTGTTTCTTCTTGTTCAGTCTCGGAAGATTGTTCTTTTCTAAGAATTTGTCCATTTCTTCCAGGTTGTCCATTTTATTGGCATAGAATTGCTTGTAGTAATCTCTCATGATCCTTTGTATTTCTGCAGTGTCAGTGGTTACTTCTCCTTTTTCATTTCTAATTCTGTTGATTTGAGTCTTTTCCTTTTTTTTGTTGATGAGTCTGGCTAATGGTTTATTAATTTTGTTTATCTTCTCAAAGAACCAGCTTTTAGTTTTACTGATCTTTTCTATTGTTTCCGTCATTTCTTTTTCTTTTATTTTTGATCTGATCTTTGTGATATCTTTCCTTTTGCTAACTTTGGGGTTTTTTGGTTCTTCTTTCTCTAATTGCTTTAGGTTTAAATTTAGGTTGTTCATTTGAGATTTTTCTTGTTTCTTGAGGTAGGATTGTATTGTTATAAGCTTCCCTCTTAGAAGTGCTTTTGCTGCATCCCATAGGTTTTGGGTCATCGTGTTTTCATTGTCATTTGTTTCTGGGTAGTGTTTGAATTCCTCTTTGATTAGTTCAGTGATCTCTTGTTTATTTAGTTGTGTACTGTTTAGCCTCCATATGTTTGTATTTTTCACGGGTTTTTTTCTTGTAATTGATATCTGGTCTCATAGCATTGAGGTCAGAAAAGATACTTGATACGATTTCAGTTTTCTTAAATTTAACAAGGCTTGATTTGTGACCCAAGATATGATCTATCCTGGAGAATGTTCCATGAGCACTTGGGAAGAAAGCATATTCTGCTGTTTTTGGATGGAATGTCCTATAAATATCAATTGAGTACATCTTGTTTAATGTATCATTTAAAGCTTGTGTTTCCTTGTATGTTTTCATTTTGGATGACCTGCCCATTGGTGAAAGTGGGGTGTTAAAGTCCCCTACTATTATTGTGTTACTGTTAATTTCCCCTTTTATGGCTGTTAGCATTTTCCTTATATACTGAGGTGCTTTCTATGTTGGGTGCGTAAATATTTACAACTGTTATATCTTCTACTTGGATTGATCCCTTGATCATTATGTAGTGTCCTTCTTTGTCTCTTGTAATAGTCTTTATTTTAAAGTCTATTTTGTCTCATATGAGAATTGCTACTCCAGCTCTCTTTTGATTTCCATTTCCATGGAATATCCTTTTCCATCCCCTCACTTTCAGTCTGTATGTGTTCCTAGGTCTGAAGGTGGTCTGTCATAGACAGCATATATACAGGTCTTGTTTTTGTATCTATTCAACCTGTCTTCTCTTTTAGGTGGAGCCTTTAATCCATTTACATTTAAGGTAATTATCAATATGTATGTTCCTATTACCATTTTCTTTATTGTTCTGGGTTTGCTTTTGTAGGTCTTTTTCTTCTCTTGTAGTTCCTGCCTAGAGAAGTTCCTTTAGCTTTTGTTGTAAAGGTCGTTTGGTGTCACTGAATTCTCTTAGCTTTTGCTGTCTGTAAAGATTTTAATTTCTCTGTCGAATCTGAATGAGATCCTTGCTGAGTAGAGTAATCTTGGTTGTAGGTTTTTTCCTTTCATCACTTTAAATATGTCCTGCTACTCCGGTCTGGCTTGCAGAGTTTCTGCTGAAAGATCAACTGTTAACCTTATGGGGATTCCCTTGTAATTTATTTGTTGCTTTCCCTTGCTGCTTTTAATATTTTTTCTTTGTATTTAATTTTGATAGTTTGATTAATGTATGTCTTGACATGTTTCTCCTTGTGTTTATCCTGTATGGGACTCTCTGTGCTTCCTGGACTTGATTGACTATTTCCTTTTCCATATTAGGGAAGTTTTCAAGTTTAATCTCTTCAAATACTTTCTCAGTCCCGTTCTTTTTCTCTTCTTCTGGGACCCGTATAAGTCGAATGTTGGTCCTTTTAATGTTGTCCAACAGGTCTCTGCGAGTGTCCTCAATTCTTTTTATTCTTGTTTCTTTATTCTACTCTGCGGTAGTTATTTCTACTATTTTGTCTTCCAGGTCACTTATCCGTTCTTCTACCTCAGTTATTCTGCTATTGATTCCTTCTAGAGAGTTTTAAATTTCATTTATTGTGTTGTTCATCATTGTTTGTTTGCTCTTTAGTTCTTCTAGATCCTTGTTAAACCTTTCTTGTATTTTCTCCATTCTATTTCCAAGATTTTGGATCATCTTTACTATCATTATTCTGAATTCTTTTTCAGGTAGACTGCCTATTTCCTCTTCATTTGTTTGGTCTGGTGGGTTTTTACTTTGCTCCTTCATCTGCTGCGTATTTCTCTCCCTTCTCATTTTTATTAACTTACTGTATTTGGGGTCTTCTTTTCACAGGCAGCAGCTTCGTAGTTCCTGTTGTTTTCGGTGTCTGCCCGCAGTGGCTAAGGTTGGTTCGGTGGGTTGTGTAGGCTTCCTGGTGGAGGGGAGTGTTGCCTGTATTCTGATGGATGAAGCTGGATCTTGTCTTTCTGGTGGGCAGGACCACATCCAGTGGTGTGTTTTAGGGTGTCTGTGAATTTAGTTTGATTTTAGGCAGCCTCTGCTAATGGGTCGAGTTGTGTTCCTGTCTTGCTAGTTGTTTGGTATAGGGTGTCTGGCACTGGAGTTTGCTGGTCGTTGAGTGGAGTTGGGTCTTAGCGTTGAGACGGAGGTCTGTTGGAGAGCCCTCACTGACTGATATTATGAGAGGCTGGGTGGTCTCTGGTGGTCCAGTGTCCTGAACTTGGCTCTCCCATCTCAGCCAGCTGGAGCACCAAGACCCTGTCAGCCATACGGCTGCTAGTTTTGGATGGTCTACTGCAGTGACGGGAGATGGTTGTGGCTCACCATGGGGACAAGGACACTGGCAACAGAAGTTCTCCTTTGCGTGAGCCCACCCAGAGTCCGCCATTAGCCCCACCAATGAGCCGGGTCTGATTTAGTGTCTTTCCTGTATGTTTGCCTTTACCAGTGAGACTTTTTTCTTTCATAAATCTCTCATTTCTAGTTGAGACCTTTTTTTTTTTGCTTAGGGAAGTCCTTTTAACCTTTCTTTTTTCTTTTCCTTTTGACCACGCCATGTGGCTTGCGGGATCTTAGTTCCTTGACCAGGCATGTAACCTAGGCCCCTGGCAGTGAAAGTGCTGAGTACTAACCAATGGACTCTCAGGGAATTCCCTAACATTTCTTATAAGGCTGTTTTAGTGGTGCTAAACTCTTTTAGCTTTTGCTTTTCTGTAAAACTCTTTATCTCTCCTTCAAATCTGAATGATAGCTTTGCTGGGTAAAGTATTATTGGTTGTAGTTTTTTCTTTTATCACTTTGAATATATTTTGCCACTCCCTCTTGGTCTGCACAGTTTCCACTCATAAGTCAGCTGCTAGTCTTATGGGACTTTCCTTGTATATAACTTGTTTCTTTTCTCTTGCTCTCTTTATCTTTAATTTTTTGCCATTTTGATTATAATATGTCTTTGTGTGGACCTCTTTGGGTTTGTCTTTTTTGGGACTCTCTGTGCTTCCTGGATTTGGATGTTTGTTTCCTTCCCCAGGTTAGGAAATTTTTCAGCTATAATTTCTTCACATAAATTCTCTGCCACTTTGCCTCCCTATTCTCCTTCTGGACCCTGATAATGTGAATGTTAATACCCTTGTTTTTATCTCAGAGGTTTCTTAAACTATCCTCATTTTTTAGAATTCTTTTTTCTTTTTTCTGTTCAGCTTGGGTGATGTTCAGTACTCTGTTTTCCAGATCTCTGATTTGTTCCTCTGTATCATCTAATCTACTGTTGATTTCTTCTAGTGTTTTTTTTTTTTTTGCAGTACGCGGGCCTCCCACTGCCGTGGCCTCTCCCGCCGCAGAGCACAGGCTCCGGATGCGCAGCCTCCGGGCACGCAGGCTCAGCGGCCACGGCTCATGGCCCCATCTGTTCCGCGGCATGCAGAATCTTCCCGGACCGGGGCATGAACCCGCATCCCCTGCATTGCCAGGTGGACTCCCAGCCACTGCGCCACCAGGGAAGCCCTTTAGTGTATATTTTATTTCAGTTATTGTAGTCTTTAGCTCTGTTTGTTTCCTTTTGTATTTTCTATCTCTGTTGAAATTCTCACTGTGTTTGTCCATAATTCTCCAGAGTTCATTGAGTATCTTTATGATCATTATCTTGAACTCTTTATCAGGTACATTGCTAATCTCTGCTTTGTTTAGTTCTTTTTCTGAGGCTTTGTCTTGTTCCTTTGTTTGGATCATATTTCTCTGTCTTCTCGTTTGCATAATACTATATATAATCAGAAACTAGGTGGGTTGGTTATGTCTTCCAATCTTTGAGAAGTGACCTTATGTAGGAGATGTCATAGGGGGCCCATCATCACACTCCCCTTGATCATCAGAGCTATATGCTCTAGAAGTAGTTCCTATGTGGGCTGCATGTGTCCCCTGTTGTCATGGGGCCAACTAGTGTGGACACACTGTTGGGTGCTGCCTTGTGTGGTGGCTTCAGGCCCTCTGGAGGGTGGGGTAGGCTTCCCGCATGGTTGGCCATGTGGCCTGATGGTGCATGGCTGAACTTGCTGGTCAGTGGGGTTCCTCATAAGATTGGCTGTGCAGCTAACAGGGCTGTGTGGCTACTGCAGGCCCACTTGTGGGCAGGGCAAGTTTCTGGCAATTATAGAAAGAAGGAAGATTTAAAAACTTGTCAGCTCTGATGTCATTGTTGTAGAACAAAACGGCACTTGTCAGCTCTTGTGTCATTGTCATAGAATGAGTTCCCAAAAATGGCCTCTGCCAGCATCCCCATTCCTAGGGAGAGCCAGTTGCCTCCTGCCTCTCTAGGAGGCTCTCCAACATCAGTGAGTGGGTCTGACCTAGGCTCCTTTCAAACCACTGTCTGCGTGCTGGGGCTTGAAACATGTGAAGTTTTGTGTGTGTCTTTTAGGAATGGAGTCTTTGTTTCCTACAGTCCTCTAGCTCACCTGAAATAAGCCCTGTGGTTTTCAAAGCCAGACATTCTGGGGGCTCATCTTTCCAGTGCAGGACCCTGAAGCTGGGGGGCCCAGTGTAGAACTTAGACCCCTCGCTCCTTGGGGAGAACCTCTCTGGCTATGATATTCCTCTTGCTTGTGGCTTGCTGACCCAGGTGTGTGGGTCCTGGATATACCATATCTCTGCCCTTCCTACCTATCTTCTTTATGTCTTTGGAAAATCTTTTCTTCCAGTCTTCAGGTTGTTCTCATGGATAGTTGTTCTGTAAGTAGTTATAATTTTGGTGTGCCCATGGGAAGAGCTGAATTCAGGGTCTTCCTACTCTACCATCTTGGAGAAGCCTCCTCACAGGGATTTTCATATTCTTATCACTTGGTGTACTGTCTGCTAGACATAGTATCAACTCAGCAGCTTTCCAATGAACAAACACACTCCAGGGAGTTTGAGGGCATATGTGGAATTTTAGACAGCTCTGCATTCTCAAAAACTTAATTATGAATTTATAAAAAGGTGAAAATATACATCAGACATCAAAGTGACTATGAAACATCTCCATATGCAGCATTACAATTTTATTAAAATTATACTTGGGATTTAAGTTATAGAGGTATAACTGAGGAATGACAAAGAATGGCTAATTCCATTGAAAGAAAATGTATTTCTTACATTTCCCCAGAGAAGGCAGAACATACCATACTAGGCCACAGGAGAACCATTAGATTTTGGCCAGGAAGCAGAAGCAGGAGCAAGGAGAAAGTCTAGGCCGGAACCTTTATTGAGGTTTCTGCGGGAAAGTCAAAATGGGACAGGGTAATCAGCTCAGAATGTCAGTGGGCTCTGAGCTATATTGTAGTCTCTAGTTGTCTGATATCTGACCCTGGGTTATTTAGGACACAGGAAATGTTGGCTTGATGTGTGAGAGTTTGATAAGGCCCTGAATTGGTTAGTTTTCATAAAAAAGATGTTCTTTCAAGTAAGTTGTTTATCATCTTTAGGAATTTGTTAGCCCTGGAAGGGGCAGTTTCTCCCCATGTTTATAAGGCCCCCTAAGAAGTCAAAACATCATACCATAAAGAAAATTTTAAAAAGCTTGATTAATACAACAAAGGAAATTGTTGCTCACCAGTTCAATGACCCTTGGACCCCTCAGCCAAATCAGAGATCTGAAAAGAGGTCAGAAAATGACTTCTGAAGATGTTTGCTTGGAGGAGAAACTGTTTCTATATGATAGCTCCCTTACCCCAATACACAAACACACATAAGAGGTGAAAGGATTAAGGAGCTCTGCTTTATTCCCCTCAGGCATGGTAAGGGGAGCTGCTACAAGCCCTTCCTGGGGACCGGTGATGGGTATTCACAGTTTGGTGTCTGACCCAAGTCTGAGAAAATTAAAGTATCCTATGGCCAGTTGTTTAGTTCAAAGAAACATGTAGTCCCTGGTATAGAGCAGATATGGGCCAGGCAGGAGACAGAGCCAGTGGTAGTAATGATCTTAGGTCTTGTCCAGTGGGGCTACCTGGAGGAGAGAAGGAGTCCAACAGAGAGAAGTTCCAGGTGAGCCCTGAATTCCTAAGGGCTGCAGAATGAGTTGCAAGTGACCACCCAAAATAGAGACACATCTGACCAGGTCACGAGAGCTACAGGAGAGGGTCCCTAAGTGATAGAAATTGCCAAAGTCCCCTCAGACACACTCACCCAAAACAGAGCTTCAAGTATATGCTGGTCCCAGGGAGCCTGAGGGCAGCTTACGAGAATGTCTGTTCAAATAAGACTTTTATCCCTAAACACTTCATTCTTTCCATATTTTACCCCAAAGTGTCCAAAAATGGTTAGTAAGCCAGGCAGGGTAGAGATTGGTACAGAGAAGCAGAGAGGAAGCCATCCATTTCACTCCATTTCTACTGCAAGTTTCCAGCCTGAAGCATACTAGAAACCCAGTTCTGGTTGACTTCCTGGCAGGACACCTCTAATTTCTGAATTGAGACTATGTTTTTTATTTAAAGGGAGGGTAGCACGGTCCATTACCAAAAAGCAAGCAGAAAAGTCATGGGACCTATGAAAAATTTCATCAAGGGACAGAAAGAAAGCAACAGAGGACACAAGCAGGTATTCTGCCATATAAAAGAGAGCTACAGTGTCTGAACAAAGCTGAGAAAAAGCACACTTTTGGTAAATATCTAGCACAGGAAATAGAGAAGCCTGTAGAAGTTTCTGCATTATACCTCCAGCGCAATAACAAGAAGACATCATCTCTTTGAAAGCAAAAGATTAATTGAAAAAAACAATAAGTTGGAACGCAGATCTAGGGAGGTAAGAAACGAGTGAAGGAATCAACTGAAGAGTCATAGAATTAAAATAGTAAACAGCATATACAGAACCAAATTCACATTCAGAAAACAGAATCAGTGATGCAGAGGACTAACAAGAAGCACTCATATTTTTTCTTCTTAAAATTTATTTTATTGAAGTATAGTTGATTTACAAAGTAGTGTTAATTTCGGCTGTATAACCCACACGTATATGTATGTGTGTGTATATATATATGTATATGTGTGTGTGTATATATATATATATACACACACACATTCTTTTTCATATTCTTTTTCATTATGGTTTATCACAGGATATTGCATATAGTTCCTTGTGCTATATAGTAGGACCTTGTTGTTTATCCATGCTTTATATAATAGTTTGCATCTGCTAATCCCAAACTCCCAACCCATCCTTCCCTCCCCTCCTCCTTGGCAACCACAATTCTGTTCTGTATGTCTGTGAGTCTGTTTCGTAGATAAGTTCATTTGTGTCATATTTTAGATTCCACATATAAAGTGATATAAAGTATTTGTCTTTCACTTTCTGACTTACTTCACTTAGTGTGATAATCTCTGGGCCCATCCATGTTGCTGTAAATGGCATATTTCATTCCTTTTATGGCTAAGTAATAGTCCTATGTATAAATATACCATATCTTCTTTATCCATTCATCTGTCAATGGAAATTTAGGTTGCTTCCATGTCTTGGCTATTGTAAATAGTGCTGCAGTGAGCATAGGGGTGCATGTATATTTTTGAATTAATAGTTTGTCCAGGTATATTCCCAGGAGTGGGATTGCTAGATCATATGGCAACTTTATTTTTAGTTTTTTGAGGAACCTCCATACTGATTTCCAAAGTGTCTGCAACAATTTACATTCCCACCAACAGTGTAAGAGGGTTCCCTTTTCTCCATAACCTCTTCAGCATTTGTTATTTGTAGATTTTTAAAAAATGATGGCCATTCTGACTGGTGTGAGGTGGTACCTCACTGTAGTTTTGATTTGCATTTCTCTAATAATTATCAATGTTGAGCATCTTTTCATGTGCCTGTTGGCCATCTGTATGTCTTCTTTGGTGAAATGTCTATTTAGTTAAGAAGCAATCTTAAAGAATCCTGAGAAAAGAGAGCAAAGATGGCTCTTGTCCTTGAGTACATACTGGACACCAAACACATGTTACGGAGGAAGAAACTGAGACCTGTCAAGGTCACCTAATATGCTCAGGAAAACAGCCAGGAAATGACAAAGCAGAACTGAAACTCAAATCTGTCAGACTCCAACACATGTTTGTTAACAATGACACTGTGCTAAACACGAGGGTGAGACATTTAGATCCGAGGGAGAATGAAGAAAGAGCTAACTTATAGGTCGTAGGTATTTATTTAAAGAGAAAGAAGCAGAACAAATTGAGAATATACAAAAATAAAAAAAAGAATAAAACTTTCTTGAACTGAAAAAAATTAATTATACAAATGAAAGATCTTATCTAGTTAGAAAATTGGACAATTGATCTAAAAAAATAAGAACTGATTCCTTATGTAGAAGTGAGGGTGGGGGGTATGGAAATAAAATAGTTAAACCATGAGCAAAACAGATGCATTTGCTGCTGTTAAGAATGTGGAGACAGGTATTCATATTTATGGAAATATCAAGTATTATATAAAAATATTAATCATAAGAAAATAATCTGAAATGCAGAAAAGTAATTATCTAAAGGAGGCAGACATTAATTTTATAATCAGAAAAAATTAAATAGTTTAAAAGTTTTAAAAATGAAATAGAACTAAAATAATATTTTAATGTTTAATATGATTATTAAAATATATTTTAAAACTTGCTTCTTATTAACAGAGCTTAATATCTGAGGTTTTCATTGGTGGAAAAAATTGTGCTGTTCCCACAAAAATTCTAAGAGGAAACTATGGACACATGACATAATAAACTAACAGTGTAGAACTGTGTTGAGTTTGGCAATAATCTTTGAATTCCTTGATGTAACCCTAGAGAAAGCAGGACAGGTCAGCAGGTGGTGGCTGGTCTCTAAGACAGAAGATGTGAGTTCTATTCTAGTCTGCCATTTATGATATTACCTTGTGCAAATCAGTTTCTCACTCTAAACTCTAATATCCAGCCTAGAATATCCTCATTTAATATTTCTTGCCCAAGTTACTTGTCCAAGGCCACACAGGTAACAAATGTTGAAACACATGAGGTTTGGTAAATCTAGGCTGGCTGGAATATAATCAGATTTAGAAAGGGGGGAAATTCCAGTTAGAACAGTGTGAAGAAAAGTCTGGTGTTCAGACCACATGAGAAGCTGGCTTTTCCCAGCCAGTACAGACAGATATAATAATATTTCAGCATATTAATAATATTTCATAATGTTATATTTATTACTATATATATCTCAGCTTTCTATTATTATTATAGTTTTTTTTGGTTTGTTTTTTGTTTTTTTTTTTGCGGTATGTGGGCCTCTCACTGTTGTGGCCTCTCCCGTTGTGGAGCACAGGCTCCGGACACGCAGGCCCAGCGGCCATGGCTCATGGGCCCAGCCGCTCCACGGCATGTGGGATCTTCCCGGACCGGGGCACGAACCCGTATCCCCTGCATCGGCAGACGGACTCTCAACCACTGCACCACCAGGGAAGCCCTATTATTATAGTTTTATAATCTAATTACTTACACATTTTCTTATTATGTCCTCAGGAAGATCTTTGGAGTTTGGAAGAACTGCTTTTATCATCCTCCAACCCACGCTTGACTTACAATAAAAAAATTTAAGATACCCTGTCCTAAGTAAGTAGTAGCTCAGGCAATTCAGGTAGGCAAATCATAGTAATCTGATGGAAGATATTGAAACCAATGGAAACCAACTTAAAACTCGGCATTCGACGGTAATGGAGACTCAGTGGCATGTCCCAGAGATGTGATTGACAGATGAGGAAACAGTCATTGCAGGTTTATGGGATTTTTGTTTATTTTTGGTTGTTTTTCTTTGTTTTTTCGGTTGTGCTGCGGGGCCCACAGGATCTTAGTTCCCCAATTCCCCAACCAGGGATTGAACCCTCGTCCCACCACAGTGAAAGCAGCAAGACCTAACCAGTAGACTGCTAGGGAATTTCCTCAGTGCAGGTTTATATAAAAGGTATTTGTATACAGGGGGCTTAAGGTTAGAATCTAGAACTATGGATAGTAGTAAAGGAAAAAGACAATCTCCAAACAGAATCTAGAAACTGGGTGGTAAATTTATCTCCCACAGTTCAGAAAGTACCCACAAAACAAGCAGAGTCATTCAAAGAGGAGATTGACTTGGCAATGTTCTAAACCTCAAAACTTGATGATTTTTCAAGATTTCCTTTCTACCTTAAGGCAAGACCATACCTCAACCATCTCTTACAGATAAAAATCTTCCCTTAAAAGACATCAAGAGGGGCTTCCCTGGTGGCGCAGTGGTTGAGAGTCCGCCTGCCGATGCAGGGGACACGGGTTCGTGCCCCAGTCCAGGAAGATCCCATATGCCGTGGAGCGGCTAGGCCCGTGAGCCATGGCCGCTGGGCCTGCGTGTCCGGAGCCTGTGCTCCGCAACAGGAGAGGCCACAGCAGTGAGAGGCCCATGTACCGCAAAAAAAAAAAAAATTAAAAAAAAATAAAGACATCAAGAGGAGTTTTCTCAACCACATACACTTCAAACAAGTCTTTGTTGGGCTAAGATGGGTCAGAATGGTCTGAGGTCTGTCTGCCCATTGTGCCTGTTCAGCCAAGTAGGATCTTGAAAACTGGCTCATGCATGGTTGATGCTGGACACCAGAGCCTTGTCAAACCAAGAGAGCTCTGATGGGAGCTCCAGGCTAGAGCAGGGTGGGCCTCATCTCTGGTTCCTGGAGGCACAGCTGACTCTTCTGTATATTTGTAAAGGCAGTCTCAAGTATCTGAGATCCTCCAACTCCCCAGTCTAAGGCTTATCCACCCCCTTGGAAGGTACTTTAGATACCTGAAGCAAAAGTACATACACTTAATTCCACAACTGGCCAGAGCATGCCAGCTAGTATAAACATATTTTGAAAATATGTATTTTGCTTATTTAAACACACATGTATTTTCACAGGTTGAAAAGAAGTCAATAGAGAAGTAATAAGTTTTTAAAGTGAGTTTTAATAGTTTATGCCTACTTATATATACAATGTGCACACACACAGAGATTTATTGAAAGAGGGCCCACTTGTGTGCTAATTGGTCATGTTCAGTGATCTATGAAGTCATCTCCCTTTTTTGCATTAACTTGGGGGCCAGAGAGGGTGAGATTCACTGGGGTTATGCCACCCATGACATCCTTGCCTAATGGTATGGGAATTTCTCCAGTCTCTTTTCCTAACTAGTAGAAACTCACGAAGCAGGTGATATGACAATCAAATTTCTCTTTTCCCTTTGGATCACTCATGTCCTTCACTCAGCAATTGCTGGAAACATTCCTACTCACTTGAAACAACACTCTTCATTTGTTGGCTGCTGGGTGAAGAAATGCTTTTCTTAGAGCAGAAGCAGATTAATCATGTTTTTGTTCAATGCCAGAGCAAAAGTTATAATCTTGCTTGACGTTTAGAATTAAATAGCCAAGCAATAGTTCTTCCTTACTGATGATCTAATGGATTCTTTTGAGGTTTCTCAAGTAATTACATGTTGCTTCATATTTCCTCAGAAACACCATATATCCCACTCTTGATCATAGGCCAAAAATGGAGAATTCCTTGGAAATTCTTTAACTACATATAAGTTTTAATATTAATTCCTCATGATGATATATCAGTGCTCCAAAAAGTTTTCAGGTGAAGGTTCCATTATTTCTGATGATTAAACATCTTACCATGCAAGAGACAACAAACAGATGAAAGTAAATGTAGGTGTTTTTGTTAGCTTATTTCTGGATAATTTTACTACAGCTCGAAGCAACAGAGTACATACAAACTTACAATTCTTTAAATGTTTGCACAGAGTTTTTATAGTTTCTGTGAGTTTTCCCAAACTCTATTTTCCCCAAACACAAATAGGGACCGAATTACTAACCAGTTAGGCCTCTTCTGTATGAAAAGAGTAAGCTGTTGATCTTTTCCATCATGTAAGAGGCCCTTTCATTCTCCATTTAGATCTTTCCAAAGGACTTATAAATATCTGTGCTGTGGCTAGCTACCATTATAATTCTCTGAGTGGCAGCATAAGTAGCGAGGTGGAGAGAGAAGATAGATACAAGTTGCTCTGATGTGGTAAGAATGGCTGAGGCAGCAGCAGTAAGTGAAGTTCCCGTTCATCAGGTGATGAAATAGAATTGGCCCTTTCACTTTCTCATAAATAGGTTAGTTATGGGTCAGTTCAGGTCAAAGTCTTATTGGACCTAACCTGACTCCCTTCTTAACTAAGGTCATCCATTGTGGTGGCTCTATAAAAGTCCTTAAATATTAACTTACTTAGTGGAAGTTGGTGCCTAATTTCTGAGAATATGGTTTTCTTTTTGCAATGATGACTGCTCAGTTGTTTGGCCATTATTTTTATTTTGGCCATTTTTCTCCTTTTCCCTTTTGCTTTTTGAGGTCCTGTGGTGACTTTGTCTTTGATTTCTTGGCAGTAACATAGCATAGTAAAGAGAACATTGGATCAGAAACTAGGAAACTTGAGTTTGGCTTCACGTTTTGCCATAACCAACTAGGTGAACTTCAGGGGAATCACCTAATTCTCCTGTGTTCTTTCATCTGTAAAATGAGGATGTTGAACTAGATGGCTTTCCCAGAAATCAAATGCTATGAGTGAGCACCATCTCACACCCACGTTTTGTGCTCTGGCAAATTTTCTATTAATATTTTTAAAAATGAGATGATGGAGTTGAGGAAGATGGCGGAAGAGTAACACATGGAGATCACCTTCCTCCCCACAGATACATCAGAAATACATCTACATGTGAAACTGCTCCTATAGAACACCCACTGAACGCTGGCAGAAGACCTCAGACTTCCCAAAAGGCAAGAAACTCCCCACCTACCTGGGTAGGGCAAAAGAAAAAAGACAAAACAGAGACAAAAGAATAGGGACGGGACCTGCACCAGTGGGAGGGAGCTATGAAGGAGGAAAGGTTTCCACACACTAGAAGCCCCTTCGCTTCGTGAGTGGCAGGGGGGGAGCTTCGGAGCCACTGAAGAGAGTGCAGCAACAGGGGTGTGGAGGGCAAAGCAGAGAGATTCCTGCACAGAGGATTGGTGCAGACCGGAACTTACCAGCCCGAGAGCCTTGTCTGCTCACCCGCCAGGGCGGGCAGGGTCTGGGAGCTGAGGCTTGGGCTTCGGAGGTCAGATCACAGGGAGAGGACTGGGGTTGGCTGCGTGAACACAGCCTGAAGGGGGCTAGTGCGCCACAGCTAGCCGGGAGGGAGTCCGGGAAAAGTCGGGAGCTGCCGAAGGGACAAGACTTTTTCTTGCCTCTTTGCTTCCTGGTGCGTGAGGAGAGGGGATTAAGAGTGCTGCTTAAAGGAGCTCCAGAGATGGGCGTGAGCCGCAGCTATCAGTGAGGACCCCAGAGACGGGCACGAGACGCTAAGGCTGCTGTTGCCGCCACCAAGAAGCCTGTGTGCAAGCACAGGTCACTATCCACACCTGCCCTCCCGGGAGCCTGTGCAGCCCACCACTGCCAGGGTCCCGTGACCCAGGGACAACTTCCCCGGGAGAATACATGGAACGCCTCAGGCTGGTACAACGTCAAACTGGCCTCTGCTGCCGCAGGCAAGCCCCGTACTCCATACCCCTCCTTACCCCCGGCCTGAGTGAGCCAGAGCCCCCGAATCAGCTGCTCCATTAACCCGGCCCTGTCTGAGCGAAGAACAGACGCCCTCAGGCGACCTACATGCAGAGTCGGGGCCAAATCCAAAGCTGAACCCCGGGAGCTATGCAAACAAAGAAGAGAAAGGGAAGTTTCTCCCAGCAGCCTCAAGAGCAGCGGATTAAAGCTCCACAATCAACTTGAGGTACCCTGCATCTGTGGAATACCTGAATAGACAACAAATCATCCCAAATTGAGGAGGTGGACTTTGAGAGCAAGATATATTATTTTTTCCCCTTTTCCTCTTTTTGTGACTGTGTATGTGTATGCTTCTGTGTGTGATTTTGTCTGTATAGCTTTGCTTTCATCATTTGTCCTAGGGTTCTGTCCATCTGTTTTTCTTTTTAATTTTTTTGTTAATTATTTTTTATTTTAATAACTTTATTTTATTTTATCTTACTTTATTTTATCTTCTTTCTTTCTTTCATCCTACTTTTTCTCCCTTTTCTTCTGAGCTGTGTGGATGAAAGGCTCTTGGTGCTCCAGGAGTCAGTGCTGTGCCTCTGAGGTGGGAGAACCAACTTCAGGACACTGGTCTACAAGAGACGTCCCAGCTCCATGTAATATCAAATGGCGAAAATCTCCCAGAGATCTCCATCTCAACAAGAAGACCCAGCTCCACTCAATGACCAGCAAACTACAGTGCTGAGCACCCTATGACAAACAACTAGCAAGACAGGAAGACAACCCCACCCATTATAAGAGAGGCTGCCTAAAATCATAATAAGGCCACAGACACCCGAAAACAAACCAGCAGGCATGGACCTGCCCACCAGAAAGACAAGATCCAGCCTCATCCACCAGAACACAGGCACTAGTCCCCTCCACCAGGAAGCCTACAAAACCCACTGAACCAACTTTAACCACTGGGACAGACACCAAAAGCAACGGGAACGACGAACCTGCAGCCTGCAAAAAGGAGACCCCAAACACAGTAAGATAAGCAAAATGAGAAGACAGAAAAACGCCCAGCAGATGAAGGAGCAAGGTAAAAACTGACCAGGCCTAACAAATGAAGAGGAAATAGGCAGTCTACCTGAAAAAGAATCCAGAATAATGATAGTAAAGATGATCCAAAATCTTGGAAATACAATAGAGAAAATGCAAGAAACATTTAACAAGGACCTAGAAGAACTAAATAGGAAACGAGCAATGATCAACAACACAATAAATGAAATTACAAATATTCTAGAAGGGATCAATAGCAGAATAACTGGAGCGGAAAAATGGATAAGTGACCTGGAAGATAAAACAGTGGAAATAACTACTGCAGAGGAGAATAAAGAGAAAAGAATGAAAAGAACTGAGGACAGTCTCAGAGACCTCTGGGACAACATTAAACACACCAACATTCGAATTATATTGGTCCCAGAAGAAGAAGAGGAAAATAAGGGGACTAAGAAAAATTTGAAGAGATTATACTTGAAAACGTCCATAATATGGGAAAGGAAATAGTTAATCAAGTCCAGGAAGCACAGAGAGTCCCATACAGGATAAATCCAAGGAGAAACAGGCCAAGACACATATTAATTAAACTATCAAAAATTAAATACAAAGAAAACATTAAAAGCAGCAAGGGAAAAACAACAAATAACACACAAGGCAATCCCCATAAGGTTAACAGCTGATCTTTCAGCAGAAACTCTGCAAGCCAGAAGGGAGTGTTAGGACATATTTAAAGTGATGAAGGAGAAAAACCTACAGCCAAGATTACTCGACCCAGCAAGCATCTCATTCAGATTTGATGGTGAAATCAAAACCTTTACAGACAAGAAAAAGCTGAGAGTTCAGCACCACCAAACCAGCTTTACAACAAATGCTAAAGGAACTTTTCTAGGCAAGAAACATAAGAGAAGGAAAAGACCTACAATAACGAACCCAAAACAGTTAAGAAAAGGAACATACATATCGATAATTACCTTCAGTGTAAATGGATTAAATGCTCCCACCGAAAGACACAGATTGACTGAATGGATACAAAAACAAGACCCATCTATATCCTGTCTACAAGAGATCCACTTCAGACCTAGGGACACATACAGACTGAATGTGAGGGGACGGAAAAAGATATTCCATGCAAATGGAAATCAGAAGAAAGCTGGAGTAGCAATTCTCATATCAGACAAAACAGACTTTAAAATAAAGACTATTAAAAGAGACAAAGAAGGACACTACATAATGATTAAGGGATCGATGCATGAAGAAGATATAACAGTTGTAAATATTTATGCACCCAACATAGGAGTACCTCAATACATAAGGCAAATACTAACAGCCGTAAAAGGGGAAATCGACAGTAGCACAATCGTAGTAGGGGGCTTTAACAGTCCACTTTCACCAATGGACAGATCATCCAAAATGAAAATAAATAAGGACACACAAGCTTTAAATGATACATTAAACAAGAAGGACTTAATTGATATTTATAGGAAATTCCATCCAAAAACAACAGAATACACATTTTTCTCAATTGCTCATGGAACATTCTACAGGATAGATCATATCTTGGGTCACAAATCAAGCCTTGGTAAATTTAAGAAAATTGAAATCGTATCAAGTATCTTTTCTGACCACAACGATACGAGACTAGATATCAATTACAGGAAAACATCTGTAAAAAACACAAACACATGGAAGCTAAACAATACACTACTTAATAACGAAGTGATCACTGAAGAAATCAAAGAGGAAGTCAAAAAATACCTAAAAACAAATGACAATGGAGACACGACGACCGAAAACCTATGGGATGCAGCAAAAGCAGTTCTAAGGGGGAAGTTTATAGCAATACAGTCCTACCTTAAGGAATAGGAAATATCTCAAATAAACAACTTAACCTTGCACCTAAAGCAATTAGAGAAAGAAGAACAAAAAAACCCCAAAGTTAGCAGAAGGAAAGAAATCATAAAGATCAGATCAGAAATAAATGAAAAAGAAATGAAGGAAACAATAGCAAAGATCAGTAAAACTAAAAGCTAGTTCTTTGAGAAGATAAACTAAATTGATAAACCATTAGCCAGACTCATCAAGAAAAAAGGGAGAATACTCAAATCAATAGAATTAGAAATGAAAAAGGAGAAGTAACAACTGACACTGCAGAAATACAAAGGATCATGAGAGATTACTACAAGCAACTCTATGCCAATAAAATGGACAACCGGGAAGAAGTTGACAAATTCTTACAAATGCACAACCTGTCAAGACTGAATCAGGAAGAAATAGAAGATATGAACAGACCAATCACAAGCACTGAAATTGAAACTGTGATTAAAAATCTCCAACAAACAAAAGCCCAGGACCAGATGACTTCACAGGCGAATTCTAACAAACATTTAGAGAGGAGCTAACACCTATCATTCTCAAACTCATCCAAAATATATCAGAGGGAGGAACACTCCCCAACTCATTCTACGAAGCCACCATCACCGTAATACCAAAACCAGACAAAGATGTCAGAAAGAAAGAAAACTAGAGGCCAATATCACTGATGAACGTAGATTCAAAAATCCTCAACAAAATACTAGCAAACAGAATCTATCAGCACATTAAAATGATCACACACCATGATCAAGTGGGGTTTATTCCAGGAATGCAAGGATTCTTCAGTATACGCAAATCAATCAACGTGATACACCATATTAACAAATTGAAGGAGAAAAATCATATGATCATCTCAATAGATGCAGAGAGAGCTTTCAACAAAATTCAACACCCAGTTATGATAAAAACCCTGCAGAAAGTAGGCATAGAGGGAACTTTCCTCAACATAATAAAGGCCGTATATGACAAACCCACAGCGAACATTGTCCTCAATGGTGAAAAACTGAAAGCATTTCCACTAAGATCAGGAACAAGACAAGGTTGCCCACTCTCACCACTCTTATTCAACATAGTTTTGGAAGTCCTAGCCACAGCAATCAGAGAAGAAAAAGAAATAAATGGAAACAAAATCAGAAAAGAAGTAAAGCTGTCATTGTTTGCAGATGACATGATACTATACATAGGGAATCCTAAAGATGCTACCAGAAAACTACTAGAGCTAATCAATGAATTTGGTAAAGTAGCAGGATACAAAATTAATGCACAGAAATCTCTTGCATTCCTATACACTAATGATGAAAAAGCTGAAAGTGAAATTAAGAAAACACCCTCATTTACCACTGCAACAAAAAGAATAAAATATCCAGGAATAAACCTACCTAAGGAGACAAAAGACCTGTATGCAGAAAATTATAAGACACTTATGAAAGAAATTAAAGATGATAGAAATAGATGTAGAGATATACCATGTTCTTGGATTGGAAGAATCAATATTGTGCAAATGACTATACTACCCAAAGTAATCTACAGATTCAATGCAATCCCTATCAAACTACCACTGGCGTTTTTCACAGAACTAGAACAAAAAATTTCACAATTTGTATGGAAACACAAAAGACCCCGAATATCCAAAGCAATCTTGAGAATGAAAAACGGAGCTGGAGGAATCAGGCTTCCTGACTTCAGACTATACTACAAAGCTACAGTAATCAAGACAGTATGGTACTGGCACAAAAACAGAAATATAGATCAGTGGAACAGGATAGAAAGCCCAGAGATAAACCCACACACATATGGTCACCTTATGTTTGATAAAGGAGGTAAGAATATACAGTGGAGAAATGACAGCCTCTTCAATAAGTGGTGATGGAAAAACTGGACAGGTAAACGTAAAAGTATGAAATTACAACACTCCGTAACACCATACACAAAAATAAACTCAAAATGGGTTAAAGACCTAAATGTAAGGCCAGACACTATCAAAGTCTTAGAGGAAAACATAGAATGCTCTATGACATAAATCACAGCAAGATCTTTTTGACCCACCTTCTAGAGATACGGAAATAAAATCAAAAATAAACAAATGGGACCTAATGAAACTTCAAAGCTTTTGCACAGCAAAGGAAACCATAAACAAAACAAAAAGACAACCCTCAGAATGGGAGAAAATATTTGCAAATGAAGCATCTGATAAAGGATTAATCTCCAAAACATACAAACAACTTATGCAACTCAATATCAAAAAAACAAACAACCAATCCAAAAATTGGCAGAAGACCTAAATAGACATTTCTGCAAAGAAGATGTCCAGATTGCCAATGCACATATGAAAGAATGCTCAACATCATTAATCATTAGAGAAATGCAAATCAAAACTACAGTGAGGTATCATCTCACCCCGGTCAGAATGGCCATCATCAAAAAATCTAGAAACAATAAATGCTGGAGATGGTATGGAGAAAAGGGAACACTCTTGTACATCTGGTGGGAATGTAAATTCATACAGCCACTATGGAGAACAGTATGGAGGTTCGTTAGAAAACTACAAATAGAACTACCGTACGACCCAGCAATCCCACTACTGGGCATATACCCTGAGAGAGCCATAATTCGAAAATAGTCATGTACCAAAATGTTCATTGCAGCTCTATTTACAATAGTCAGGACGTGGAAGCAACCTAAGTGCCCATGCACAGATGGATAGATAAAGAAGATGTGGCACGTATATACAATGGAATATTACTCAGCCATAAAAAGAAACGAAATTGAGTTATGTGTAGTGAGGTGGACAGACTGTAGTGTGTCATACAGAGTGAAATAAGTCAGAAAGAGAAAAACAAATACCATATGCTAACACATATATATGGAATCCAAGAAAGAAAAAAAAAGGTCATGAAGTACCTAGGGATAAGATGGGAATAAAGACACAGACCTACTAGAGCATGGACTTGAGGATATGGGGAGGGGTAAGGGTAAGTTGTGACAAAGTGAGAGAGTGGCATGGACATATATACACTACCAAATGTAAAATAGATAGCTGGTGGGAAGCAGCCGCATAGCGCAAGGAGATCGGTAGGTGGTTTGTGACCACCTAGAGGGGTGGGATAGGGAGGGTGGGAGGGAGGGAGATGCAAGAGGGAAGAGATACGGGAACATACGTGTATGTATAACTGATTCACTTTGTTATAAAGCAGAAACTAACACACTATTGTAAAGCAATTATACTCCAATAAAGATGTTAAAAAAAATGAGATGATAAAAGTAGTGCATACATTTTGTGGAAATTTTGGAGAAGTACAGAAAAATAAAAAAAGGTAATTTAAATACCGAAATCATTCCTACCCCAACCAAGGATAACTACTGCTAATAATTTTTGTATTTGGTGCCAGTGTTTTTCCTTTGTGTATGTGTGTATTTGATTTCCATTTTCTAAAAATATAGCATATATAATTATAAATATATGTTGTGTAAATAAAAATCTGTTTATAAAATATGTAATCATACTATATATATAATTTCATATGCTGTTTATTTCATTTAGCATTATATTATGACTGCTGTTTAATATTCTTCAAAAATATTATTTTTAATATTTCCAGAGTATATCCTCCTAGTACAGTCTCTGAACAGAAAAAAAAATCTAGTAAATTTTATCTTTAATTATGATACTGCTATATAATAATTCGTTAAAAATACTTTCTATTTAGACACAGGTTATTCCAATTTTTGCTATTATAAAAGGGTATTGAGCATACTTGCACATGAACATTAGATAACCTTTCTGATTATTACTTTAGGAGAGTTGTATTAGTTATCTTTTGCTGCATAATAAATTATCCCAATATTTAGTGTATTAAAAGAGTTGAAAATATTTACTATCTCATAGTTTTTGTGGTTAGGAACTTGGGAGCAGCTTAGCTGGGTGGTTTTGGCTGACTCACTCTCATCACTGGCAAGTTGATCTTGACTGTTGACAGAAGGCCTTAGTTCTTCATTTAGTGGGACTTTCCATGGGCTGTTTGAGTGTCCTCAAGCCAGTGTGGAAGTTGCCTTGGTCAGGACAGGTGATCTAAGAGACAGTAAGGCAGTTTTTATGATGTAACCTCAGAAGTCATGCTCCATAATTTTTTCAATATCTCATTCATTACGCAAGTCACCCAATTTAATGTGGGAAGACATGAACATCAGAAGATGAGAATCACTGGAGGCCATCTTGGAGACAGGTTACCACAGAAAGATTCCTTGAAGTACAATTATGGGATCGTATTTTAGTAGAAAAATATTGCTTTATATTGATCATGTTATTTGATGTCTGTTTTTGCCGATGTAACAAAAGTATGTGCGGTCTTACATTCCCAAATTTTCTAAACTTTTTGGGTCACGTTGCCCTTTAATAAAAAGAATCGTTGAATCTCCTGTCCTCATGAGGATGTTGTGAGAAACCCAGAATTCTTCCCTTCCCACCAAACCAAGGATATTGAAAGTTTCATATTATACAGTCACCTTTTTCTGTAATTTTACAAATCCACTGAATTCTCAGTCTCTTCTCTGTATTTCTCTTCCTGATATTGCTGTCTTCTCAGACTGCTTTGTCCCATATATGATATGACCCTCATTCCTATTTCAATCAAAGTGCTTCAAATGAAAGACTGTATAGATAGCAGATTTTTATTAAATATTTGGGGTTAGTGAGGAGAATCAGTTCAGCATGGTATAAAAATAACTTAAAGTTTAGTATTAGGCATTGCTATCCAATAATTTCATCAACTATTTCCCTCTCAAGACATTTCTTGCTGGCTATTTCCTTAGGTCCCAATTAAAACTTCTTGTTTTTCCTTCCCTGTTGCTAACTTACGTTTCTTCTCTTCTCTTTATTCTTGAGCCCCATCCCCAGTTTGTCTGAAGTAACCAAGATTTCCTTTTTCTTCATTATGCAGAATAATTCAGCTGTCTCTCTGTTACACCATTTTCTTAAAATTCTCTCATGAGAAGCTATAATTTGGCACCCAGGAGGTCTCTAGATAATTTTCCTAAGCAAAGAACTTACTTTCTTGATGGGATTTATACCATTCCTGTAGTATATAAAGTGGTTTCAGTAATTTTCCTTTCTTCTACCAATAGAAATGTTACAATATTTATTTTTCTCCCTGTTTTCTTCTTTTAACTTTTTTATTTTGGTATAATTTCAGACCTACAGAAAAGCTGCAAGAATAGTAGAGTCCTTATATATACTTCACCAAGTTTCCCCACATATTAACATTTACATTTGCTTTATACTTTTTCTGTGTGTGTGTGTGTGTGTGTGTGTGTGTGTGTGTAAATTTTCTACTAAACCATTTGAGAGTAAGACAGAGACATGATGCCCCCTTATCCGTAAATAGTTCAGGGTGTATATTCTAAAAACATTTGCTTACATAACCCAAGTGCCATTATCAAAATTAGACAAATAACACTGATATACCATAATCATCTAATATACAGCCTTTATTCAGATTTTGCCAATTGGCCCAAGAATATCCTTTTTAGCAAAACAAAATCCAAGATCAGGTGTTTCATTTGGGTGTCATGTCCCTTTAGAATATTTTCATCTGGAATAGGTCCTCAGTCTTTGACACTTGTGAAGTGTGCAGGTCAGTTATGTTGAAGAGTATCTTTCAGTTTGGGTTTGTCATTATTTCCCCATGATTAGATTCAGGTCGTGTACTTCTGTCAGAAGTGCAGAGATAATGTTGTTCTTCAAGGACTATATCAGGAGTGCATGGTATTGATTTGTCCCATTGCTGGTGATGGGAGATTCGTTTTTAGTTTTCTTTCTTGATACTCATAGCATGGTTCTAAATGTTTATAAGGTAATGGCATGAAGTTTTTGGAATTTCTTTACAAAGTCACTTTATTGTAGTCCTGTTCTTTAAAAAACAAAAAATTAAGCCTCTTCCCTGGAGCATTCTTTCTTTTTTCCAACCTATTGAAGCCGTTCTAGGTATAACTCAAACTCCCCTTCCTCCATGAGGTCTTCTCTGTTAGCCCATTCCAAATTAATTTTTCCTGAACTTAAATCTTATAATTATTAAACGTAATGAACTTAGTACGAAGTCTGACATTTTGTAACCACTCATTAAACATTGGTTCCCTTTTGCTTTTCTACTTTTTATCTGATATCTCTCATTTATTATATTGTAAATATTTTATTTGCATAATGCAGTTTTAGATATGAAAGCAAAATCAATCATAAGCTAATATCATTTCAGTTTACGTATGAAGGAAGGTTATATTACTCCAGAACCAGTATCTGGAGTTCCTAGAATCTTATAATTTTAAAACTCACAAAGATTTTTGTTTCCTGGAGATGCAATAGGGACAAAGTGGAAGGTTTAGCAGTTGTAGATCTAGGCTTCTTTCAGCCAGTTCAACAAAGCTTCTCTGATTTTGTCTACTTTATATGTTGCATTTCTAGGTAAGAATCCTTACAACAAAAAGATTCAGCTACTAAAAAGAAAACAAAACATAAAAATATGAAAACAATTGCTCTATCCCATGTCAACCCAATGCACAACCCCTGCCAGGGGTCATATAAGATATCCTTTGGATCCTGGAGACAAGGAACTTACTGACTCATTCACTGAGCATTTTCCACATACCAGGCATTTTGTAGGCGTTGATCATACAAAGAGGAACAAGACATAGATACTACTCTCATGTAGCTGATAGATTTAAAACTTAGAAAGCACTTTTTTTATATCAAGTTGAAGTCTACTTGTATTTTCTCTCCTCGGGGTCCACACACACACAAAAAGCCAACTGCCTAATCTACATAAAACTCTTAAATTTACAAAGACAGGTTAATATTATTTTTTCTTCTCCAGGGCAAAACTTCCAAAGCCCTTTGTGTGTGTCTAATTTCTTTTTTTTTTTAGGACTTCATTTTTCAGAGTAGTTTTAGGTTTACAATAAAGGAGGGTACAATGTTTTCCCATGTAGCCCCTGCCCCTACACATACTTATCCTCCCCCATGATCAACATCACTCACCAAATGGTACTTTTTTTTTCTTAAACCAGGGATGAACGTATATTGACATATTACAATCACCCAAAATCCATAGTTTACATAAGGACTCACTCTTGGTGTTGTACATTCACTGGGTTTGGAAAAATTATACTGACATATATTCATCATTATAATATGTAAAGTATTTTTACTGCCCTAAATATCCCCTGTGCTTTGCTTATTCATCTCTCCTTCCAACTGTCTTCTCCCCACCCCTGCAAACCACTGATCTTTTTATTGTCCATAGTTTTGCTTTTTCCAGAATGTCGTGTAATTGGAATCCTACAGTATGTAACCTACTTACATTGGCTTTTTTCACTTAGTAATATGCATTTATGGTTTCTCCATGTGTTTTCATGGCTTGATAGCTCAGTTATTTTTAGCACTGGATAATATTCCATTGTCTGGATGAGCCAAAGTTTATTCATCCATTCATCTAATGAGGGATATCTTGGTTGTTTCAAGTTTTGGTAATTATGGATAAAACTACTATTAACATCCATGTGCAGGTTTTTGTGTAGGCGTAAGTTCTCAGCTCCTTTCAGTTCATACCAAAGAGTGCAATTCCTGGATCACATGATAGGAGTATGTTTAGCTTTGGTAAGAAACCACCAAACTTGTCTTCCAAAATTGTTGTATCACTTTGCATTTGCACCAGCAATGTGTGAGAGTTTCTGTTGCTCTACATCTCTGACAAAATATTGTCTTCTTATCTATAAACATGGAATACATATCCATTTATTTAGCTTTTGATTTCATTCAGAGTTTTGGAGTTTTCTTCATATAGAGCTTGTATGTATCTTGTTAGATTTATCTGAGTATTTTGGGGAGCTAATGTATATAATATTTTGTTTTAAATATCAAATCCCACTTTTCATTGTTGGTATACAGGAAAGCAATCGATTTTTGTATCCTGCATCTTTGCTATAATTGCTTATTAGTTATGTTTTTGTTTTGTTGATTATTTGTGACTTCTACATAAACAGTCATTTCATATATGGAAAAAGACAGTTTTACTTTCACCCTTCTCAATCTGTGTACTTTTGTTTTCCACAGTAAATTTATTTATAAATTTTATTTTACTGTTTTTTATACAGCAGGTTCTTATTAGTTATCCATTTTATGCATATTAGTGTATACATGTCAATCCCAATCTCCCAATTCGTCACACCAGCACCACCACCCGCCGCCGCTTTCCCCCCTTGGTGTCCATATGTTTGTTCTCTACATCTGTGTCTCAGTTTCTGCCCTGCAAACCGGTTCATCTGTACCATTTTTCTAGGTTCCACATATATGTGTTAATATAGGATATTTGTTTTTCTTTTTCTGACTTAACATCACTCTGTATGACAGTCTCTACATTCATCCACGTCTCTACCAATGACCCGATTTTGTTCCTTTTTATGGCTGAGTAATATTTCATTGTATATATGTACCATATCTTCTTTATCCATTTTTCTGTTGATGGGCATTTAGGTTGCTTCCATGAGCTGGCTATTGTAAATAGTGCTGCAGTGAACATTGGGGTGCATGTGTCTTTTTGAACTATGGTCTTCTCTAGATATATGCCCAGTAGTGGGATTGCTGGGTCATACAGTAATTCTATTTTTAGTTTTTTAAGGAACCTCTATACTGTTCTCCACAGTGGCTGTATCAATTTACATTCCCACCAACAGTGCAAGAGGGTTCCCTCTTCTCCACACTCTCTCCAGCATTTGTTGTTTGTAGATTTTCTTATGATGCCCATTCTAACTGATGTGAGGTGATACATCATTGTAGTTTTGATTTGCATTTCTCTAATAATTAGTGAAGTTGAGCAGGTTTTCATGTGCTTCTGCTTGTGTGTCTTCTTTGGAGAAATGTCTGTTTAGGTCTTCAGCCCATTTTTTGATTGGGTTATTTCCTTTTTTATTATTGAGCTGCATGAGCTGTTTATATATTTAGGAGATTAATCCTTTGTTGATTCGTTTGCAAATATTTTCACCCATTCTGAGGGTTGTCTTTTCGTCTGGTTTGTAGTTTCGCTTGCTTTGCAAAAGCTTTTAAGTTTCATTAGGTCCCATTGGTTTATTTTTGTTTTTATTTCCTTTACTCTAGGAGGTGGATCAAAAACGATCTTGCTGTGATTTATGTCAAAGAATGTTCTGCTTATGTTTTCCTCTAAGGGTTTTATAGTGTTCAGTTTTACGTTTAGGTCTCTAATCCATTTGGAGTTTATTTTTGTGTAGGGTGTTAGGGAGTGTTCTAATTTCATTCTTTTATATGTAGCTGTCCAGTTTTCCCAGCACCACTTATTGAAGAGACGGTTTTTCTCCATTGTATATCTTTGCCTCCTTTGTTATAGATTAATTGACCAGAGGTGTGTGGGTTTATCTCTGGACTTTCTATCCTGTTCCATTGATCTGTATTTCTGTTTTTGTGCTAGTACCATACTGTCTTGATTACTGTAACTTTGTAGTATAGAAGTCAGAGAGTCTGATTCCTCCAGCTCCGTTTTTTCCACTCAAGAGTGCTTTGGCTATTTGGGGTCTTTTGTGTCTCCATACAGATTTTAAGATTTTTTGTTCTAGTTCTGTAAAAAATGCCATTGGTAATTTGATAGAGATTGCATTGAACCTGTAGATTGCTCTGGGTAGTATAGTCATTTTCACAATATTGATTCTTCCAATCCAAGAACATGGTATATATCTCTATCAGTATCATCTTTAATTTCTTTCATCAGTGTCTTATAGTTTTCTGAGTACAGGTCTTTTACCTCTTTAGGTAGATTTATTCCTAGGTATTTTATTCTTCTTGTTGCAGTGGTGAATGGGAGTGTTTCCTTAATTTCTCTTTCAAATTTTTCATCATTAGTGTATAGGAATGCAAGAGATTTCTGTGCATTAATTTTGTATCATGCTGCTTTACCAAATTCATTGATTAGCTCTAGTAGTTTTCTGGTGGCATCTGTACGATTCTCTATGTATAGCATCATTTCATGTGCAAACAGTGACAGTTTTACTTCTTCTTTTCCAATTTGTATTCCTTTTATTTCTTTTCCTTTTCTGATTGCTGTGACTAGGACTTCCAAAAGTATGTTGAATAATAGTGGTGCATGGACATCCCTGTCTTGTTCCTGATCTTAGAGTAAATGTTTCAGTTTTTCACCAGTGAGAATGATGTTTGCTGTGGGTTTGTCATATATGGCCTTTATTATGTTGAGGTAGGTTCCATCTATGCCCACTTTCTGGAGAGTTTTTACCGTAAATGGGTGTTGAATTTTATTGAAAGCTTTTTCTGCATCTATTGAGATGATCATATGGTTCTTATTCTTCTATTTGTTAATATGGTGGATCACATTGATTGATTTACATATGTTGAAGAATCCTTGCCTCCCTGGTATAAATCCCACTTGATCATGGTGTATGATCTTTTTAATGTGTTGTTGGATTCTGTTTGCTAGTATTTTGTTGAGGATTTTTGCATCTATATTCATCAGTGATATTGGTCTGTAATTTTCTTTTTTGGAGTATCTTTGTCTGGTTTTGGTATCAGGGTGACGGTGGCCTCATAGAATGAGTTTGGGAGTGTTCCTTCCTCTGTAATTTTTTGGAAGAGTTTGAGAAGGATGAGTGTTAGCTCTTCTCGAAATGTTTGATAGAATTCACCTGTGAAGCCATATGGTCCTGGACTTTTTTTTGTTAAAAGATTTTTTATCACAGTTTCAATTTCAGTGCTTGTGATTGGTCTGTTCATATTTTCTGTTTCTTCCTGGTTCAGTCTTGGAAGGTTATACCTTTCTAAGAATTTGTCCATTTCTTCCAGGTTGTCCATTTTATTGGCATAGAGTTGCTTGTAGTAGTCTTTTAGGATGCTTTGTATTTCTGCGGTGTCTGTTGTAACTTCTCCTTTTTCATTTGTAATTTTATTGAGTCCTCTCTGTCTTTTTCTTGATGAGTCTGGCTAATGGTTTATCAATTTTGTTTATCTTCTCAAAGAACCAGCTTTTAGTTTTATTGATCTTTGCTATTGTTTTCTTTGTTTCTATTTCATTTATTTCTGCTCGGATCTTTATTATTTCTTTCCTTTTGCTACCTTTGGGTTTTGTTTGCTCTTCTTTCTCTAGTTCCTTTAGCTGTAAGGTTAGATTGTTTATTTGAGATGTTTGTTGTTTCTTGAGATAGGCTTGTATTGCTATTAACTTCCCTCTTAGAACTACCTTTCCTGCATCCCATAGGTTTTGGATCATCGCGTTTTCATTGTCATCTGTCTCAAGGTATTTTTTAATTTCCTCTGATTTCTTCAGTGATCTCTTGGTTATTTAGTAACGTATTCTTTAACCTCCATGTGTTTGTGGTTTTTTCTTTTACCATTTTTGCCCTGTAATTGATTTCTAATCTCATAGCATTGTGGTCAGAAAAGATGCTTGATATGATTTCAATTTTCTTAAATTTACTGAGGCTTGATTTGTGACCCAAGGTATGATCTGTCCTGGAGAATGTTCTGTGCGTACTTGAGAAGAAAGTGTAATCTGCTGTTTTTGGATGGAATGTCCTGTAAATATCAATTAAATCTATCTGGTCTATTGTGACATTTAAAGCTTGTGTTTCCTTATTAATTTTTTGTTTGGATGATCTGTCCATTGGTGTAAGTGAGGTGTTAAATTCCTCCAGTATTATTGTGTTACTGTCGATTTTCTGTTTTATTGCTGTTAGCAGTTGCCTTATGTATTGAGGTGCTCCTATGTTGGATACATATATATTTATAATTGTTATATCTTCTTCTTGGATTGATCCATTGATCATTATCTAGTGTCTTTTCTTGTCTCTTGTAACATTGTTTATTTTAAAGTATTTTATCTGATATGAGTGTTGCTACTCCAGCTTTCTTTTGATTTCCATTTGCATGGAATATTTTCTCCATCCCCTCCCTGTTTGTGTCCCTAGGTCTGAAGTGGGTCTCTTGTAGACAGCATATATATAGGTCTTTTTTTAATATCCATTCAGCAAGCCTGTGTCTTTTGGTCGGAGCATTTAATCCATTCACATTTAAGGTAATTATTGATATGTATGTTCCTATGACCATTTACTTAATTGTTTTGGGTTTGTTTTTGTAGGTCCTTTTCTTCTCTTGTGTTTCCCACTTAGAGAAGTTCCTTTAGCATTTGTTGTAGAGCTGGTTTGGTGGTGCTGAATTCTCTTAGCTTTTGCTTGTCTGTAAAGCTTTTGATTTCTGCATCGAATCTGAATGAGATCCTTGCTGGGTAGAGTTATCTTGGTTGTAGGTTCTTCCCTTTCATCACTTTAAATATGTCATGCCACTTCCTTCTGGCCTTTAGAGCTTCTGCTGAGAAATCAGCTGTTAACCTTATGGGAGTTCCCTTGTATGTTGTCATTTTTCCCTTGCTGCTTTCAATAATTTTGCTTTGTCTTTTAATTTTTACCAATTTGATTACTATGTGTCTCAGCATGTTTCTCCTTGGGTTTATCCTGTATGAGACTCTCTGCGCTTCCTGGACTTAGGTGGCTATTTCCTTTCCCATGTTAAGGAAGTTTTTGACTATGATCTCTTCAAATATTTTCTCCGGTCCTTTCTCTCTCTCTTCTCCTTCTGGGGCCCCTATAATGCGAATGTTGTTGCGTTTAATGTTGTCTCAGAGGTCTCTTAGGCTGTCTTCATTTCTTTTCATTATTTTTTCTTTTCAGTTCTGCAGCAGTTAATTCCAGCATTCTCTCTTTCAGGTCACCTATCCATTCTTTTGCTTCAGTTATTCTGCTATTGATTCCTTCTATTGTATTTTTCATTTCAGTTATTGTATTTTCATCTCTGTTTGTTTGTTCTGTCATTCTTCTAGGTCTTCTTGCATCTTCTTGATCTTTGCCTCCATTCTTTTTCCGAGGTCCTGGATCATCTTCACTATCATTATTCTCAATTCTTTTTCTGGAAGGTTGTCTATCTCTAAGTCTTTCAGTTGTTTTTCTGGGGTTTTATCTTGTTTCTTCATCTGGTACATAGCCCTCTGCCTTTTCATCTTGTGTATCTTTCTGTGAATGTGGTTTTTGTTCCACAGGCTGCAGGACTGTAGTTCTTCTTGTTTCTGCTGTCTTCCCTCTGGTGGATGAGGCTGTCTAAGAGGCTTGTGCAAGTTTCCTGGTGGGAGGGACTCGTGTTGGGTAGAGCTGGGTGTTGCTCTGGTGGGCAGAGCTCAGTAAAACTTTATTCTGCTTGTCTGCTGATGGGTGGGGCTGGGTTCCCTCCCTGTTGGTTGTTTGGTCTTAGGCAACGCAACACTGGAGCCTACGCAGGCTCTTTGGTGGGGCTAATGGCAGACCCTGGGAGGGCTCACGCCAATGAGTACTTCCCAGAACTTCTGCTGCCAGTGTCCTTGTCCTCACAGTGAGACACAGCTACCCACCACCTCTGCAGGAGACCCTCCAACACTACCAGGTAGGTCTGGTTCAGTCTCCTTTGGGGTCACTGCTCCTTCCCCTGGGTCCTGATGCTCACACTACTTTGTGTGTGCCCTCCAAGAGTGGAGTCTCTGTTTCCCCCAATCCTGTCAAAGTCCTGCAATCAAATCCTGCTAGCCTTCAAAGTCTGAGTCTCTAGGAATTCCTCCTCCCATTGCCAGATTCCCAGGTTGGGAAGCCTGACGTTGTGCTCAGAACCTTTACTCCAGCTGGTGGACTTCTGTGGTATAATTGGTCTCCAGTTTGTTAGTCACCCACCCAGCAGTTATGGGATTTGATTTTATTGTGATTGCACCCCTCCTACCATCTCAATGTGGCTTCTCCTTTGTCTCTGGATGTGGGGTATCATTTTTGGTGAGTTCCAGTGTCTTCCTGTCGATGATTGTTCAGCAGTGGTTCCAGTGCTCTCGCAAGAGGGGGTGAGAGCACATCCTTCCACTCCGCCATCTTGAACCCATCTCCCCTCTGTATACTTTTAATTTCCTTTTCTTGCCTTATTGCATCAGCAAGGACTTCCAGTAGGATGTTGAAAAGGAGTGGTGAGAGAGAACATCCTTGCATTCTACCTGATATGTGTGGAAATCCTTCAAATTTCTCACAATTAAGTATGATGTTCCCTGTATGGTTTTTTGTAGCCTTTATCAAGTTGAGCAAGTTCCCCTTGTTCCTAGTTTCCTGGGAGCTTTTGTCATGAATGGGTGTTGGATTTTGTCAAATGCTTTTTCTGCATCTATTGATATAATAATGTAATGTGTCTTTTTTAGCCTGTTGTTGTGATGAATTGTATTGATTTTCAGATGTTGAACTAGCCTTACATACCTGGGATAAATCCCATTTGGAGTCATGGTGTATAATCCTTTTTTATACTTTTTTGAATTTTATTTGCTAATATTTTGGTGAGGATTTTCATATCTGTTGATCAGAGATATTGGTCTATAGTTTTCTTATAAAGTCTTTGGTTTGTTATTATGGTAATTCTGGCCTCATGGAATGATTTAGAAAGTATTCCCTCTTTTCTATTTTCTGAAACAGATTAGAGAGGCTTGGTATCATTTCTTCCTTAAATACTGGGTAGAATTCACCAGTGAACACCTCTTGGCCTGTTCCATTGTGTTTTGGAGGATTATGAATTATTGATTCAATTTCTTTAATAGATTTAGGCCTATTCATATCATTTATTTCTTCTCGGGTGAATTTTGGCAGATTGTGTCTTTCAAATAAGTTGGTCCATTTTATCTAGGTTTTCAAGTTTGTGGGCATAGACCTGTTCATGATATTCCTATATTATCCTTTTAATTTCTATGTGAAATGGAAGTGATGTTTCTCTCTCATTTTTGATGTTAGTAATTTGTGTTCTCTCTCTTTTTTCCTTCATTAGCCTGGCTAAGGATTTATGGATTTTATTGATTCCTTCAAAAATTAGATTTGGGTTTCATTGATTTTCTCTATTTATTTCCTGTTTTCAATTTCATTGATTTTTGCTCAAATTATTATTATTTTGTTTCTTCTGATTAGCTGCATTTTATTTGCTTTCTTTAATAGTTTCCTAAAATGGAAACTTGGATGATTGATTTTAGATATTTCTTCTTTTCTAATGTATGCGTTTAATTCTATAATTGCCCTCGTAGCACTAGTTTCACTGCATCCCATGAATTTTGTTGTGTTCTCATTTTCATTTAGCTCAAAATATTTAACAATTTCTCTTGAGATTTCTTCTTTAGCCCCTGTTTTGTTTAGAAGCACATTGTTTAATTTCCATGTATTTTGGTATTTTCTAGTTATCTTTCTGTTATTTATTTCTAATTTAATTCCATTGTGGTTTGAGAGCAGAAATGATATATTTTTTATTCTTTTAAACTAATTAAGGTGTGTTTTATGGCCCATAATATGGGTTATCTTGATGAAATTTCCATGTGAGCTTGAGAAAACTGTGTATTCTACTGTTGTTGGATGAAGTAGTCTATTGATGTTGATTATATACAGTTGATTGATGGTGTTATTGAGTTCAAATATATTTGTGCTAATTTTATGCTTGCTGCATCTGTCCATTTCTGAGGAAGGGGTATTGAAGTTTCAACTCTGAGAGTGAAGTCATCTATTTCTCCTTGCAGCTCTATCAGTCTTTGCCTCATCTAGTTTGATGCTCTGTTATTAGGTACATACATGTTAATAATTGTTACATCTTCTTGGAGAAGTGACCCATTTATCATTATGTAATGCCTTTCTTTATCCCTGATAACTTTCCTTGCTTTGAAGTCTGCTCTATCTGAAATAAACACAGCTACTCCTGCTTTCTTTTGGTTAATGTTTGTGTTGGTATATATTTCTCCATCCATGTAATTTTATTGTGTTTTTTGACTTTTTGTAAGCCTTGTTATTTTTTCTTGATAGCTATTTATGATGTACCAAATAAAAGGAACTGCTCTAAATAGGATTTTAGTAATGTGGTGGTAAGGTGTGTGGGGAGGGGAAGTGTTCTATCATATGATGATTAGGTCTCAGTCTTTTAGTGAGCCTATGCCTCTAGACTATAAACTTTACATGTGTTTCTAAGCTTTTTTGTCCCCCTCCTTAGGTGGGGCAGGATGACTAGAGTAGGCTGGAGTTAAGTATTTTCTTTCTCTGTTATAGAATGATAGATCAGACTAGAGTTGGGCATTTCTCTTTCCCAGGTCAGTTAGGCTCTGATGACACCCCAACACGTCAGGCTCTGGTTAACTAGTTTCCACTGAAGTCAGGCCTTATGAAGAAGAACAGAGTGCTCTGATGCATTTCACAGTAGTTCCTTCCCCTGGCTCTCCATCCCCTCCATCCCCCACACTTGCTGGAAGCCAGAGGGAATTTTTCTCCGATATTTACTTTGGGAACCTGGGCAAAATCCTGAAGGTAAATCTCACAATATGACTGGGTCTCTCTGGAGTTGTTAACTCTTAGAGTTGTCTGCTCCATTAAGCCATGACTCCTTGTATTTTCCTGCTTGTCTCTTCAATCTTGAGGGCAGTGGTTTGCCCTGGGCCCTCCCCTCAATTACAGATCTAAGAAAAGTTGTTGATTTTTCAGTCTGTTTAGCTTTTTATTTGTTGTTTAGATAGAGTGACAGCTCTCAAGCTCCTTACATGCAGGATCAGAAACTGGAAGTTTATTCAACTATTTTTATGACATGATGTCAAATACACACACCACTAGATACACACATCTCTCTATATTTTCCACTTGCCAGCATATCTCTGAAGTATGGTAGCTTGAACTTCACCTAATACTCCAGATGTGGCTCAATCAGAACAAAGCTAAATGCCAGTGTTACTTAATTTTGCATACCCTTATTTTATTGATACAGTCTAAGATGGTATTCATTTATTTACTCATCCAATAACAGCAACAGACTTGTACATGGCTTTTACAATTTACAAGGAATTGTATATACTTTGTTGTAAAATAGCTTATTTAGCTATAAATCTTTAAGATTTTTTTGGCTGTAGTTATCTTCTATCTGGGACTTGTAAAATTGATTTCTTGAACCAAAATACAGGCTTTACCATTTACTTGTATTAAATTATATTTGATTTTTATTTGTCCCATTATTTTAGCTTGACATATATTCCTTAGTTTTTATTCTACTGTCCAGTTATTAACTATCTTTCTAAACTATTTGCTATCTTCAAGTTTGAGTTACATGTTATCTATAACACCACAGAAGCATTGATAAAGAAAAACTAACAAGAACAAGGCTTAGAAAAGAATCACATGGATTATCATCAAAGACTCCCTCCTTTTCACATCATAGCTGATTTCATTCTGATTAAGCAGCCATCTCTCTACTTACACAGTTGTTTAGCCAGTTCAACCAAATATACTATTATCCAATCCATATTTTCCCATTTTTTTCTATATTAGGACATTTGTCCAAAATTCTTCTTAAATAGAGATGTATTATATTTTTGAGTTCCCTGATGTACAAATATATTGACTAATAAAAAAAGTAAAGGTATTTTAGTATTGCTTGTTTGAGCTGAGCCTTTGTTCCTGGTGATCAATGCTTCCTTTATAAAAATGAATTTAATAAATCCTGAAAAAATTTAGAACACATTATAATTCAACAAATAATTGTTATGATGTGGCTACTGAGTGTAGCTTTCAGCGGCAGAGATATCTAATGAGAGGGACTCCACTGTGTAGACATTTTACTTAAAGACCCTGAAGGCTAGGGAAAGGCAGCTTTAGTTAAGACACTGTCTACTGCCCAGTCACATGAACCTCAGATCATTTTAGTTTTTCTCTTGTTCTTTCTTGATCCTTCAACAAGAATGCCAATTCCTGTACTATATTAATTTACTAAATAAACTACTGAGGCTGGATATCCTACCAAACATTCAAGAAGTAAGCATTTTATTCACTTGGTGAAAGGAAAACTTTGTACTCTCTTTAATTACATGGAGTCTTACACATAGTTAAGTACTCAAACATAATTTAACAATAAATATTTAAAAGAGTATACATTGATATTCAGTCATAAGGTGTGGAATTTTGGTTGTTTCAGCTGGAATTATTGTAGAGGCATTTGTTAGTTGAGGAAATGCTATATGGAGATCAGGACATTTCCTTATTTGTCTCAACAGTTACATCATAAATATAAGTTATATATATGAAAGTCAAGGTGGTGAAGGAGGTTAAAGGAGAAAAATGTGTGGTTAAACAGTTATTAGAATGTTTAATTTACCCCTTATATAAGTGAATTATTTTTGCTAAATGTTTCTTTGAATAATTGTAACACTGTTTTTTTCCCCACTCTTATTGGAATGAACAAATGTACTTTTCTACCTGGGTTTGACAGAAGAGCATTTTACCATCTTTCTCAGAAATGGTTCTTTATATGCCTCATAAATCACCATACAAATTGGAAATGGCTATTTTTTTCAGGCTGAAATAAAGCTTTTTGTACATGAAGTGGAAATAAAGAGATGAGATATCTGCTTTGTTTTAGAATGCTTATAGGATTCAGTAAAGGGAAAATAAACTTTACTTAATGTTTCTAAAACGATTTGATTCTTGCGGATAATGTTAAAAAATGAACAAAAATTTTTTGAATAAATGCTAAAGGAAAAAATGATGACAGGAGACTTCTCTTTGTCATTCTGCTTATTAAAGAAAAAGCAATTATAAATGATATTAATAACAAAATTATTTAACTCCATTTTCACTGACTTAAATTTCACTCACTCCTTCATACAATTACCTCACCTTCTTCCCACAGAAACATATGTTCTTTTTTTCAGTTCAAGTTTCCTCATTTAAAAATATTAAGTTATTAATTTATGCTTTGGTTAGGATATAAGGCAATGGAAGCTAAAGAAGGGAATATATACTGAAATAAGGCTGTGTCCCCACAAAAAATGGTATGTTGGAATCCTAACCCCCAGTGTCTCAGAATGTGAACTTATTTGGAGATAAAGTCTTTACAGAGGTGATCAAGTTAAAATGAGGTCTTTAGGGTGGCCCTAATCTGATATGATTGGTGTTCTTACAAGAGGGGGGGAATATGGAGACAGTGATAGAAGCACATAGAGGGAAGATCACATGAAGAGACAAAGGGAGAAGACAGGTATCTACAAACCATGGAGAGAGACCTGGAGAAGATCTGTCCCTCTAAACTGTCAGATGGAGCCAACACTGCTGACACCTTTGACTTCAGGCTCTTAGCCTCCAAAACTGTGAGACAATAAACTTCTGTTATTTAATTCATCCAGTTTGTGGTACTTTGTTACAGCAGGCCTAGCAAAACTCAAACAGATTATATGAAACTGTTCACAAGTATAATGTTTATTAGAAAGTCAGATAGAGAAAGACAAATACCATATAACACTTGTATGCAGAATCTAAAAAAATATAACAAACTAGTGAATATAACAAAAGAGAAACAGACTCAGAGATGTAGAAAACAAATTAATGCTTAGCAATGGGGAGAGGGAAGGGGGAGGGGCAATATAGGAGTAGGGCATTAAGGGGTACAAACTATTATGTATAAAATAAGCTGCAAGAATATATTGTACAGCACAGGGAATATAGCCAATATTTTATAATAACCATAAATGGGGTATAGCCTTTAAAAATTGTAAATCACTGTGTTGTACACCTAAAACTTATATAATATTGTAAATCAGCTATACCTCAATTAAAAATGAAATGCTTATTTAAATAAGATTTACTTAATCATTTCTATGTGCCAGGTTATTAGAAAGATTTAAGCCATCTAAATATATTTACTCATTTAATCTTTATAACAATCTCTGTGAAGTAGGTACTCTTTTCTTAATTTTAATTAAAAATTTTTTTTATTGAAGTATGGTTGATTTACAATTTGTGTTTCAGTTGTACAGCAAAGTGATTCAGTTACACATACAAATATATCTATTTTTTTCAGATTGTTTTCCCTTATAGGTTATTACAAAATATTGACTGTAGTTCCCTGTGCTTTACAGCAGGTCTTTTTTAGTTCTCTATTTTTATATATATTATTGTGTATATGTTAATCCCAAACTCCTAATTTATCCCTCCCTCCCTTTCCTCTTTGGTAACCATAAGTTTGTTTTCTGTGTCTGTGGGTCTACCTCTGTTTTGTAAATAAGTTCATTTGTGTATATTTTTTTGATTCCACATATAAGCGATACCATATTGATATTTGTCTTTGTCTGGCTTACTGAAGTTAGTATGATAATCTCTCAGTCCATCCATGTTGCTGCAAATGGCATTATTTCATTCTTTTTTATGGCCGAGTAATATTCCACTGTATTAATATACCACATCTTCTTTATTCATTTGTCAGTAGACATTTAGTTTGCTTTGATGTCTTGGCTATTGTAAATAGGGCTGCTGTGAACATTGGGGTGCATGTATCTTTTCGAATTATGGTTTTCTCCAGATATATGCCCAAGAGTGGAATTGCAGGATCATATGGTAGCTCTATTTTTAGTTTTTTAAGGGACTTCCATACAGTTCTCCATAATGGCTGCGCCAATTTACATTCCCAGCAACAGTGTAGGAGGGTTTTTTTTTCTCTGCACCCGCTCCAGCATTTATTATTTGTAGAACTTTTTGATGATGGCCATTCTGACTGGTGTGAAGTGATACCCATTGTAGTTTTGATTTGCATTTCTCCAATAATTAATAATGTTGAGCATCTTTTCATGTGCCTTTTGGCCATCTGTATGTCTTCTGTGGATAAATGTCTTTTTAGATCTTCTGCCCATTTTTTGATTTTTTTTTTTGATATTAAGCTGTATGTGAACTGTTTGTTTATTTTGGAGATTAATCCCTTGTCAGTCACATCATTTGAAAATATTTTCTTCCATTCTATAGGTTTTCTTTTTGTTTTGTTTATGGTTTCCTTTGCTGTGCAGAAGCTTATTTTTGTTTTTATTTCCATCACTCTAACAGACGGATTCAAAAAATATTGCTGTGATTTATGTCAAAGAGTGTTCTGCCTTTGTTTTCCTCTAGGAGTTTTATAATATTCAGCTTTACATTTAGGTCTTTAATCCATTTTGAATTTATTTTTATGTGTGGTGTTAAGAATGTTCTAATTTCATTCTTTTACATTGGTATCCAGTTTTCCCAGCACCATTATTGAAGAGACTGTCTTTTCTCCATTGTATACTGTTGCCTCCTTTGTCATAGATTAATTGACCATAGGTATTTCTGGGCTTTCTATCCTGGTCCATTGACCTATATTTCTGTTTTTGTGCCAATACCATACTGTTTTGATTACTGTAGCTTTGTAGTATAGTCTTAAGTCAGGGAGACTGATTCTTCCAAGTCCATTTTTCTTTCTCAAGATTGCTTTGGCTATTTGGGGTCTTACGTGTTTCCATATAAATTAAAAAAATTTTTTTTTTGTTCTAGTTCTGTGAAAAATACCATTGGTAATTTGATGGGGATTGCATTGAATCTGTAGATTATCTTGTGTAGCATAGTCATTTTGACAATAGTGATTATTCCAATACAAGAATATGGTATATATTTCCATCTATTTGTGTTGTTTCTCTTATTACCTGCTTTTTGTAGATGAGGAAACCCAAGACTCAGAAAGGTTAATAAAGTTGTCCTGAATCACCCAGTGAAGTTGGAACTTGAATTTAGGTAGTTGGACGGCAGAGTCTATGGAGTTGTTCCTCAGTATCTGCAGGGGATTGGTTCTAGGACCCCCTGTAGATACCAAAATGCACAGATCCTCAAGTCTCCTTTATAAAATGGCAAAGTATTTGCATGTAACCTATGCATATGCTCTTGTATACTTTAAATCATGTCTAGATTACTTATAATACCTAATACAATGTAAATGATATATAAGTAGTTATAAATATAATGTAACTGGCATGTAAATAGTTGCCAGCATGCCGCAAATTCAAGTTTTGCTTTTAGGTACTTTTTGGATTTTTTTTTTTTTTTTTATCAGCAGTTGGTTGAATTCATAGATGCAGAACCCAAAGATAAAGAGGGTTAATTTTACTCTTAACACTACATTGGGTACTACACATTGCCTAGAGAGAATTTGCCATACACAATACTTAGAATTTGACAAATTACAAAATAATTTATTTATTTTTCCAGAATTTAGGAAGATTCCATCTTAATTTGTGAGATTTTTCAGTTTTAGTGCTTGTATTAGTCTTCTGTGTTGGCCATAACAAGTGACCACAAACTGGGTCACTTAAAACAACAGAAGTTTATTCTCTCATGGTTTTGGAGGCCAGAAGTCTGAACTCAAGGGCCACAGTCCCTCCAGGGACCCCAGTGGCAATTCCATTCTTTGCTATTTTCAGCTTCTGGTAGCTGTTGTTATTCCTTGGTGTTTCTTGGTTGCATTACTCCAATCTCTGTCTCCATGGTCACATTGCCTGCTACCTGTCTGGCTGTGTGTATCTCCTCTGTGTGTCTATTATAACGACATTTCTCATTGGATTTAGGGCCCAGATAATCCAGGATGATCTCCTCATCTCAAAATCCTTAACTTAATTACATCTGTAAATAACTCTTTTTGCAAATGAGGTCACACTTACAAGTTCCAAAGATTAGATTTAAAATGGACACATCTTAGGGCTTACTTGGTGGTCCAGGGGTTAAGACTCAGCACTCCCAATGCAGGGGGCACAGGTTCTATCCCTGGTCGGGGAACTAAAATCCCACATGCCACATGGCACAGCTGAAAAAAAAAAAAAAGGACACATCTTTTGGGGGGCCACCATTCAGTGCACTACAATGCTGTCTTGTGTTTTAAATTCAATGTGCTTTTCTTGTGGTTATAGTGAACTAAAATCATTTAGGTAAACTAATGAAGAAATACAATGACAAAAAGGAGAGAAGGATGAGAGGAGAGAAAAAAGTTACTTCTAGGGAGAATGACCATTACAAACCATTATATGTTTCATATAATGCTACCAAAGTTTAGTCCTTGTTATTTGAGAGTAGTTTAAAACAAGTGAAAAAATTAGGGATTTCTTTGAGGAAAATGTGGTTAAGTGCTTGAATAAAAATATGGGGAAAATGAATTTTCAAGGCAGCTGAGATGATCTATTTTAAATTTTAAGCCATTCAAAAGAGCTTTGTCATAAACAGAAATTTAAGTCATAATCTTGATAATCAAAATCTTCAATAGATCTGTCTCCCTGCCTCTGTTTCTATGGCAAACAAATGAGAACATTTCAGCATAGTTTTTTACTATTACTACAAGACTAAGAAACAGTTCGTCATTGGCAAGTCTTGTGAATGCAAGACGTTAGTGAGTCTTCTGCATATGAATGTTCATAAAACTTGCCAAAACCTAGATTAAAATCCAGAATTGTAAGAAACTGAAATGTTATTCATAATGAGAAAGTTGGAATTTTTTAAAAAGCTTTTCACAGCTTAATAATAACATAAAAATGAGCATGAACAGTCAATTCACAAAAGAAACCCTATAAACACTAAAAATAAAGTTCAAACTCAATAATAATCAAAGAAATACAAGTTACATATTTTTACCCAACAGAGCCACAGTGATTAAAAAGAATAATGATATCCAGTATTGTAAACTATGTGAATGAAAGGGCATTTTTGTAATTCCTTGTGGGATGTAAGCTAAGACCAATTTTCTCAAGGGCAAGTCTTCAAAATGTGCAGATAATTTGACCCAACATTTCAGTTCTAGGCAACGTACCCTAAAGAAATAAAAATACACATACTCAAAGATGTATGCACAAGGTGGCTTATTCTAATATGTTTTCATTAGTTATAAATTAGAGACAGCATATGTTTCTAACATTAAGATATTGGCTGAATAATAATGTATATCCATATAATAGAATCTACCCACCTACTGGGAATGATGATGAAGATCTATGTATTGGCATGAAAATGAATTATGTTAGTGATAGCTTTGCACATGAAAAAGGTTACAAAAGAAGATAACACCATTTTTGTGAAAAGCACATTTTTAATGTATTCTATTCAGATATACATATTTCAAGTATTTAATACACAGAAAGAAATATCTGGCTGCAAAATAGTTAAGAATATTATCTATTTGATAATAAGATTATGTGAAACTTCAAAAATATCTATCATTGTTATATAAATTTTTAATAGTGAATTTAAACCACATGTAAAGTAAACAAGAAAGTGTTTTAGAGGTATTTAAATACACCCTTTAATGGGTTCTTTATCAGAAAAGGAATCAATATGTTAGGCAATATTTCACAAACACATTTTGGAGATTTACCTCATTAAAGTTTGCATTGTGGACATACATAGTTAATAAAAAAACACAGTTTTTTTTTTTAGGATAAAAATTTTGAATTTGTTGCCAGAGAGAAAAATAAATCTATGAAGCTGAAAACAAAATCTAATAGTATGTTTCTGCTTCCTTCAAAAGGAGAGGCATTCAAAATTTACAATAGATATTTAATTGGCAAGTTAAGAACGCTTAGGGCTCAAAGAAATAACATTACATTGAGGGGAAACTGACAGGTATTAAAATAAGGCAGAGATTTTCTGCTATTATTGCTACTGCTTGCTTTATATTCTAGAATAAAATATTGCAAGGATATTTCTTCACATTTAACTCAATTCAGTAAATATTTATTGAGCTCATAGAACTCACCATGTTCAAGAATGAAGAGATTAAGAAGCCACAGTCACTATACTTTAGGAGATCAAGTCTGGACCCTCTCATATTCAAATAATTTCCTGATTCACACAAAAGAGAAACTTCACTAGTAGCACTCAGAAGCACTGCCTAGGCAATGTGACTCTATGAAATTCTAATTTTTTAGTTATTAGCTTTCTTTCATCCATGCTGTACTGAATGCTATTATAGGCAGAAGATTGAGGTTAAAAATGATTACTTCCTCAAAGTGAACATTATAAACTCTCTGTACTTTTTCTTTCTTCTATAGCAATTTGCTAATACTCCGTCTTAGTCCGTTTGGATTGCTGTAACAAAATAACACAGACTGGATAGCTTATCAAAACAGATATTTATTTCTCACAGTTCTGGAGGCTGAGAAGTCCAAGATCAGGGTGCAAGATCATGGTCACGTTCTGGTGAGGGCCCTCTTCCTGGTTCATAGCTGGTGTGTTTTCACTATGTTTTCACATGGTGGAAGGGAATAGGGAGCTCTCTGGAGCCTCTTTTATAAGGAATTAATCCCATTATCATAACATAACTCTGATGACATAAGCATTCCCCAATAGCTCCACGTCCTCTTACCATTTTATCTTTGGTGATTAAGATATCTTTCTTTTTTTTTTTTTAGGATTTCAACGTAGGAACTTTGGGGGGACACAACCATTCAGACCACAGCATGTTCCAATAAAAGCTATAAATATGACAGGTTTATTTAAATATATTTTAAATATTTACTCAAGATACACCTATTGACAAGCATAGTAGAACCCAAAAAGACTTAAAATGATAGGGAAACACTGTTCGATTTTTTACTCTTTCCCACCCCTAGTCCAATTTCTGTAGAGACAACTATTTTAAACTATTTTCTTGCAATTCCCTCCATATTGCTAAATAATATATCTGTACATATTGTATTCTCTGCTTCCTGTTAGGATACTGAGGATTTACTCTCCTACACCACCTTCCAGCTTTACACTCATCCTTGAAAAATAATCATAAATCTTAATTTTAGGTAAATCAACTAACAATACTTGCATTAATAAGAAATAAATGATTTTTGCAGTGTCAAGTATTGACCTTGGATTGCATTTTATTTCTGGTAAAATTTTGTTCGCTAAAGTTGCTAATTGTTTTACATCTTACTAGAGAACTTTCTTATAAAAATGTTTATTTTTCTCAACAGTGTTTCATCAGAGCTATTTTGCTATATAGAAAAAAAATGGAGTCCAATATTCTTGTGTTGCACTCTAGGCCAGTGGCGGTAGGCCGTGACCACAGTCCTAGGAGTTCCTTTGTGTATGATCCTGAATAGGATCCACTGTGTCCTAGGTCATAAGACTTTTCCTTCTTAGTGTAGTCCTTGGTATAAGAATTACCATAACCTTAAATGCTTTCTAGAAAGAGTGCACAGAAGGTAAATATATGCATCCTTGCATGTCTGAAAATGTCTTTAACCTACATTATGATTGATGATCTTTTAGGATGTAGAAACAAGCAAAGGGCTCTAAAATATAAGAAAAAAGTAAGAGACAAACTGAGGTATCTAATATTTGACTAATAGGTGTTCCAGGAAAGAGACGAAGAAAACTTGGAGCAGGATGTTGTTAAAAAAAATAGTAAAGACTTTGTGACCACCTAGAGGGGTGGGGTAGGGAGGATGGGAGGGAGGGAAATGCAAGAGAGAAGAGATATGGGAACATATGTATATTATAACTGATTCAGTTTGTTATAAAGCAGAAACTCACACACCATTGTAAAGCAATTATACTCTAATAAAGATGTTAAAAAAAGAAAGTAAAGAACGATAAAGCTCCAGACTGAAAGAGCGAGCTACAATTTTTCCATAGAGGCTGAAGGAATTGTCTGTTGCCATCTTGCATCCAGTGTTGTAGATGAGAATTATGAAGTTATTCAGGTTTTCATTTTTTGTAGTTCCTGCTACTCTGTGGAAGTTTTTAGGATCTTCTTTTTACTTCCAGAATTCTAAAATTTCATAATGATGTTCTTTTCTGTCAGTATCTTTAAAAATCATTTCTCTGGGTATTCAGTTTGTCCTTTCAGTGTGGGGCTTTATAGTTCTTTAGCTCCAGCAAGTTTTTATTTTGTTTTCATTTGATTTGTTTTTTTCCTTTTTCTTTTCTGAAACTCTTGTCAGTCAAATATTAGATCTCTTAGATTTGTCTTTTCTGTCTCTTGCATTTAAAAATTTTTTTCAGCTCTTTGCTGTTTTCTTCTGTTTTTCTGAGAAATGTTCTTTACTTTCTAAACTTTCTGCTGATTTTAAATTTAAGTATTCAAGTATTTAATTTCCAAGAGCTCTTTGTTTCCTTTAATTGCTTATTTTTGTAATGGCATCATTAATGAAAATTAATCTGTTTGGTTTACAAATTAGAGGATATTATTGTTACTGTTATTCTCCTATCTCCTCAGTTCTCTCTTTTTCTTCCAGGATAGTTTTTCCTCATTTATCTTATTTGTCTTTCACATTGTGGTTTTATATTTTTAAAAAATGATGATTTTCAATTGCCCATTACAAAGTTGACTTCAACCTCTGTGTCTGATTTCATTTTCAATTGGCAGCCTTGTTTGCTAGTGATCAGACAGAAAGCCAGGGACTCACAAAACGTCAAAACATCAGACATCTGTTCTCTGAGTTTCTTCATTTTCTCCAGAGAAAAAGCCTTCATTCTTCTATCTAAGAGTAAGATTTCTGACTACTACCTTTCTGTCTATTCCATCTGAAGTGGGGTATGGTAGTGTGGACATAGATTTGGGATGACCATATGTAGAGTTTTGACTAATCCTAAGGTGTCAGCCCATCATTTCATTACCACTCCCAACATTAGCTTTATGTCTGAGGTTCTGCAGGATATGTTGCTTCCTTTATTCCGTGCTCTCTACAAGCACTCTAAGCTAAGGTTTTCTCTGAGATGCTACATCAGTTGCCGTTCTTCCACCTGCTTCCCACTTTCTAACGTTGTGTGAAATCTATCATCCTTTGGTAGCTCCTTTCCTATCTTTTGGTCATTCTTGGTTTAACTGCATGTCTCTTAATTTGTCAAGTACCTGCTTTGTGCTTGTGTGCTGTGAGACATACAAGACAACTATAAGAGGCCTCTGGCCTGAACTATAAAGACTCTGGCCTGAAATTTCTTCAGGAGAAGAAATTAAATGTACAATGTAATTGGTAGATAAAAGACTGATACAAATGACAGTAAGCAATGAGTAGGGTTATACACCACTGAATTACATGCCCCAGTCTTACAGTGATGTGAGAGTTTGGTGCACTTGGAGCGAGCTCTGAATGACAGAAATATTTTGAACTTGTGGAAGAAAAAAATTTGCTGCAGGTATGTATCATTGATCTTTTTGGGTGTTTACTCAGGAATGTGGCAGTTCTGTAGACTATTAAGGAGGCTCACTGGCTAGTACAAAGGTTAAGTGTTGAAAATTAGCAGGAACAGCTAATCAGGACCTTAAAGTTTAAACTTCATGTGATAGTAATGGTGATAATAAAAAAAATAAGAATGTATGCATTGCATGGCAATTGATCTCTTCTAATTCTATTGTATAGATTCAAAACAAAACAAAACAAAAGGCCCTGACAATTTAATTTGGCTTTAAGTAACAAAGAAAGGGATCCAGGAATCCAGTGCAAGAATATAGAACCCAGGCTTTCTAACCTATAGTCTGAGGCTTTTTCTTTTTATTGTCACTTCTCATGGAACGTGGGATCTTAGTTGCATGTGGGATCTTAGTACCTCAACCTGTGCCCCCTGCAGTGGAAGCCCCCAGAATCTTAACCCCTGGACCACCAGGGAAGTCCTAGCCTGAGGCCTTTTTTACTGCACGTGGTCTAAACCTAATTTCTGATAATAACTTATGAGTTTTGTTTCTTTTATGTAAGAAAATCCTGCACATACCCCGAGATGTTACCCGCTGAACATATAATGTATAATTATGAAGCAGAATACATGCTTTATACAAAAGTATTTTGAATAATGTCTCTTGCAGTCTTCATTCACTGATTCATTCATTTGTTCATTAATTCATTCAATATTCTATTCATTCTTTCCGTGAAGGTGCTGAATGCTGGGAATTCAAGTATGAGTGAGCCACTTCTTTCAAATAGCTCATTTTGTGGACGTAAAGGGACAAATTTATATTGCTTTGTTTTTCAGACAACTAATTTAACTCCTTGGATTATTAGGATTATTTTTTGCCCATACTAGTGTTAGTGTTTTGTTCTTTCATTGCAAGCCACCCACAATCTGAAAAACAGAGTTCACTTTTTCCTCTTCCTGCTAACCCTCAGAAATAAGAACACTATGGCCAGGTATTGGATTTAGCAAACACATCCGCAAAGTATTTTTTTCCAAAATACTTAAAAAATATTTTGGAGCTTGTAGAACCCCAAACACAACATATTCAGAACATTACCCTCTTGATTTCTAAATTCTGACTCATTTACATATAACTCAGCACAACATTATTTTGTGAGAGTGGTTCAAAGACCAAGAATTTTCCTGAGATTCTGGTATTTATTCTTTTTTGTCCTAACCCCCAAATTAGCCCCACGCCCAAACAAGGAAGTCCTACTATACGTACACAGCCCTAAATATTCAAGTTCTGCTTAAAACCAAAAATTCAGAAAGTCTTCAAAGGTATATATATTCATGGCCCTATGGCATACCTGTCCCTCCCATTGGGTGAAATATGTTTCAGAACAACCAGAGGTAGGGAAGGAAGGAAAGGGCAATTTCTTTCCACCAGTGCTTTGGCATGTTCGTGTTCTGCTGGGTCTTACCCACATGCAAGTGTGGTCATGAAGACAGGGCAGGACATTCTTTGTGCTTGAAGAATACACTGGCATGAGTATTTTTTTGGAACTTGGGCTTTTGTAAAAACTGTGCTGAACCAGAAGAAGAAAGAAGTGATGAAAAGTTTCAGCATCATTCTGCCTTCCCCGCCTTTCCATCCCCGAGGGAAAAAAAATCCCCCAGAGAATATGCAGTACTTTCCAAGAGAGTTGATCATTATTTTGTTTTAGCAGCCTTTAAACTTTGTAAATTAATATCCAAATGCACCTGGTGGAGCCTGTAGTTTCATATCTTTTTGCCTTGCAATTGCTCCTACTATTACTATGGTCATTACCATTATTATTAAAGCAGGCATCTCACTATGTTTTCAAACAAAAGCGTGGCTACCCTTTCTGAAAATTTCATAAAACTAAGCTCCCTGTAAAATTTTAAGGCAACATTTTAAAGCTAAAACTGCACAGGTTCATCTGAACTTCATTAATTTCCTCCTTGAAGCCAAACACAGTCTTGCGAGGCCTATTAGTGTGAACTGGAGACATTGAAGGCCCACATAGTTTCTTAGAGTCCAAAAATGCCTCACTCGAGCTGGCATCATTCCCTGAACTATGTTGTTTGAGACATTTGCTGGGTCCAGGTAAAATTCACATCTTGTTTCTTTCTCTTGATTCTGTCAGCTAAAAAGAAATATAAGATAGTGCTAGCCTGCCTGGAGAATTAGCAGTCAGGTGAAGGGCCATCTTTCTTGGCAGGGCTGAGAGAGTTTTTCTGCTTGCTGCATCCATTTAGCAGAATATCCTGATGTTGCTCTGTGGCATACGCATTTACGGGTCCTTAATTAAAAATGCACGTTCTCTCATTCTGTGGCCAAATATATAACAAGGGATCCATGGGAAATAGAATCCTTCTTGGGTCTGGAATATATCTGCACCTCTCTGGAAAAAAAAAAATCTGTGAAGGAACTTCTGATCCCTAGTCTTGAGGATCAGATCCAGTGATGAATAGGCTTACTTTTGAACGGCCCTCTTCCAGCTCTCCTAGGAATGGTTTTCATATGCCCATGCAACTAATACTTGTAGACAGTTTTTTATGTACCAGACACAATCCTAGATGCTGGAAAAGTAATGGTGAACAAGATAGACAAAAGAGATCCCTCAAGGAACTTGCAATAGAATGATGGAGACGCATAAATACACACAACTTTTTATAATGCTTAGGATAACTCCTCTAAAGAAAATTAAAGCAAGATAACAGAATAGAAAATAATGGGGGTATGTATATGTGTGGTAGGCATGGTTGGTAGCTATGTGAGATATGGCAATCAGGGAAGGACTTCCAAAGGAATTGGCATTTAAGAGGTATCTATGAACCCAATGAACCCATTCTCTCATGGAATGTCTGGGAGAAACCTATGCCAGGGAGAGAGAACAGTAAGGGCTGGTGCCCTGAGTTTGGGATGAACCTATACACTTGAAGAGCATCAAAAAATCCCAGTCTGGAAAGAAGGAGTTGAAACAGGATAAAGTATTAGAAGATGAAGTTAAGTATGTGGTGTATCAAATGATTGGCCCCAATTCTTTACCTTTTATTGTCTCGTCAAGGTTAAAATGTATCTCTTGCTCTTTGACCTTGGGATCATCCTACATTATGTTCTTTGGCTAATGGCAAGTGAGCAGAGATGACAGGATGCCAGTTCTGACCAGAGGATTTAAGAGGCCTGGCATATGTCTGTTTCTGCCACAGCTCATTCACTGGTCCTAGGAGAAGGATGAGAGAGGCATGTGGAACCTTCTAAACTATTGCAGCCTGAAGCAGTTCTGCCCAGGAATGGCTGTGAGGTCAACTCAGCCAGCTAACAGATCTATGAGAATAAATGATTGAAATCCTTGAGTTTCATGGTTGTTTTTAAAGCATTATTGTAGCAACAGCTAATCAATGCAAGGACCTGATCATTTAGGATCTCAAGGGCTTTATTAAAAAGTTGGGCACTCCTCTAAAGGTAACGGAAAACCACTGGTTGTTTTTAAGTTAAGAAATGACACAAAATGAATTAAGTTTTAAAGGATCTTCACTCTCTGAAAAATGGACTGTAGAAGAAAAGTGATATAAAGCAGTTCAGGAGTAGTGATTCAAGAGAAAGATGTTGGTGGCTGAGATACTCCCTTGTTTATTTAAAAAAACAGTAAATATAGTAAATTCTGATCTCTTATAAACTTGATTATTTTATATTTAGTGAAATCAAAGGCATTCATTTTTTCTGTGTTAATTAAAGTCCTGTGATTTAGTGTAGCTACGATGAGTCTTGCTATAACATACTCAGCCAGATCTAGTAGAACTGTCATCTTTTTTTCCACGTTGGAGGCAGGGAACACAGAGCTCGAAATTAGGAAGAATCTCTTCTGATGACAGTTTTTAAGGATAAAAGGGAGAAGCCAGAGAATGGAGAGAAGAAACCAAATGTCTTTTTGGTCCTACGTTTAAAGGTCTCAAGAACTATTCAGATATAATGTGGTAAGAAGCAGAGAGAGAGATTCAAAGTGAGAGGAAAAGTGAGGGAGAGAGCAAGAGTGAGTGAGAGAGAGAGAGAGAGAGCACTTGGATAGTAAGTCAGGATAGCTCATGTCTTGCTGTTGTCTGTAAATAATCTTGAACAAGTAGACGTCTTAGATCTTCCCCAGGTTTCCATTTACCCACAGAAAAAAATGGGATAATAACCACCTAACCTACTTATAAGTTTATCGTGAGGATACTGTATATGCTAAAGCACTTTGAAAAAAAGGATAAAATGCTATTCCTATGGAAAGTACAATTACACAACTTGAAAACTAGTCACGATCTTTGCCAGTGCAAGATAATTTGTACTGTACATACAAACATTCCTCCTAATTTGCTTCCAATATTGTAATTCCTAATATATCTAGGGAATTTTCTTTTTTACTGAATATAGGTTGGAGTAAATCTGAGCAAATGTGACCCACTATGTCTGCTCTTACATTTAAATATTGAGCTAATATGGCTTGACACTGTAGTAAAAAAATACACCAGACTTAAATGTGCTTTACTATTGCAGAGGTATTAGGGAAGGATGTAAATATTTCTGGATTTTTTTTCTGAATTAAAAGAAGAATTCAATCAGAAAGTAATTTTAAATGTTTTTTTCTCTCTCAAGAAAAAAAAAACAACAAAACAACTACCAAAATTACTGATACTTCCCCAAGTCTAGGAGTCATTTCACCCACAGCACACGAGTTGTCTATTCTAATGTTTGTCCTGAGAAAGAAGACAAGAAATAATGAGCACTTCCGTGCATGCTTTTTCAATCTCTCCTGCCCACTTCTCCATAATCCCTGTCATTTGAGGGAAAATTCTCCTCCGCTCAAAAAGACAACTGTAAAATCTTCATGTGACATGAACTGACATTTTGAAACCAAACTGCCCACTTACATTTTATCATTTGGTCAAAAATATTCTTGATCTTATGTTCCAGATTAAACCAAAATGAGGCCACAAGTGGAAAAGTTGGACGAGGCGGTGAGGGCACTGTCCAGAGCAGTGTGACCTGCCCAACTGGCTTTCCTTCTCAGGTAATGGGGACTTTTGGTCTTGCCAGCACAGGTGACCTAAAGGCAGAAGATTTTCTTCCTTTCCTTCACCCTTTCATGACCTACAAGGCAGAAGGGAGTTCTGCACAGAACTCACACTCCATTTTGGGATTCAGCCCACTCCTTTGGCACTGTATTTATGACTGTTATTGGGGCCCCTCACCAGGGACCCAGTTGCTGTGTGCAAGCTGACAGTAGATCCTATGTTGGTTCTAATCATGAAATAGCAACAAGTCCTTCCTCTCAGCACTCTGTCCTTCATATCATCAGATGTTGTAGAAAATTATGCATAAATAAATCAAACCATTTTTCTAATAGCTGAGAGACACAAGTGCAAGTGTTGCCGTGACTACCATTCCTCACCAGCAGCTGGGAGGAAAACTAAGGTACCACTCGATGGCTTTTTCTTTATGATATTAATAGTTTAACTCCTGTTTCATTTAAGTTGTTTCTTTGTTGGTTTCATGGGTTTTTAAAGAATTTTTTGCACTAATATTGCTTGTAGCACTTCATGAGCTACGCTCTTCAAACTTTAAGGAGAGTGTATGCACATTTTTGCGTGTAAATGCATATGTGTATTATGGTGGATTAAGTGTCAGAAGCTTTCATGATATTTTCAAAGAGGTCTGTGATGCAAAAAATGGGTTAAGTACTATTAACCTTGCTAATAAAGGTGTCACTCATAGTTCACTCAAGGATGTTAGCCTTAAGCCATTAGGACACCATCTGATCCATATAGCCATAGTTTAATGGAATATGATAAAAGCAGGGATAGCTATCCAGTTTGCTCAGGGAGTTGCTCCAGATTCTATCACCCAATTACTTTATTTCCTCCTTTTTTTCATAGCCTAGAATCCTTTGGTTTAGAACCTGGGTACTTTTAAAAAGCATATTACCATATTATTGTTAGGTTGTTTGAACAATCTGTCATTTTGACTTGTACCATACTTATACCAAAATCAAAACAGGGAACAGGAATTTAGAAGTGATAGTAGGGGGTTGAGGGGAAGAATGAGAAATTGGAAACCTTTCCTTTGTTCTCAGGCTTCCTTGATGTGACTTCTAGGTTCTGAATCCAGAACCACAGATTTTAGGGTTCCAGGTCCTCTTACTGCCTAGGAAAGAAATTTTGACATGTAATACAAATTTTGGTGGTTCTAAGAATAAAACGGCTTTCCAGGTCTGTCTTCCTTCATCTAATTCAAGGATTCCATTCTAACCACTCATGCCCTGTGGAATATGTTTCTTTCAATGTCTAACACGTAAAAGGGTTACCTCCTTCTCTTTACTTGGATTAACTGGATTGGCTCCAGAAGTCATCTGCACCTGGTTTGGACCTTCCTGTTGTCTGGTTTCCTGAAGATGAACCTTCCTTTCCAGGGCTACTTGGACTATAGGAAGGTTGTATCTTGGCTCCTCCTAACCTTAGTTCTGTCCTCCTCTTAAGGTGCTACATCAGACAGGATCTGACAATAGCTCTCTTTCTGACCTCCTGAAATATGTCTATTTAGCCGGTAATAACTTTTCTTGATCTTCTATTTGAAAGTAATCCAATGGATGAAGGAACCTCGACATGTTTAGGTATTTCTTGCCTTTAGACATTCTAGAAGTAAGCTGCTGGTCATTAATTTAGGGATTCTCAATCTTGTTCAAAAAATTGCAAACACCAAAATACACAAAGTTGGAATAATAATAAATAAAGATTGTTGTGAAGCTAGGAGGAAAATGAAAGTAACTTTTTCAAGTATCACTAGAAAATCTAGGGCAAAATTTGGCTGTATAACTTATTCCGCAAAGGAAAACAGGTCCTATATCTCATGTAATGACTACCTGATATCTGAAGGCCAAGTTAAAAGTAACCTCTATTCAGATTCTAGTCCTTACTCTGTCATGTTGACTTTGTGGTCACTTTGGGCCTTAGTTTTTTTTTTTTTTTTTTTTTTTTTGCGGTACGCAGGCCTCTCACTGTTGTGGCTTCTCCTGCTGTGGAGCATAGGCTCCGGACGCGCAGGCTCAGCGGCCATGGCTCACAGGCCCAGCCGCTCCGCGGCATGTGGGATCCTCCCGGACCAGGGCACGAACCTATGTCCCCTGCATCGGCAGGCGGACTCCCAACCACTGCGCCACCAGGGAAGCCCTGGGCCTTAGTTTTTAATGATTTTTTGGGATCTCATGATTCCTTAGCTGGAACACTATAGCTACTATAACTTTTGCACCTTTTAAATGTTCCTTGGTACAGAAACACACTCTTAAACACAGAGACAACTTCATGCAGCCACTAAAAATCATACAGAAAGCACATTGTACCATCTTCTGTGGATCCAAGCTACTTTATAGGAGTGAGTAGTTTTTTGAAGTTACATTAACGTTTCCAAGTTCCTAGGTTGCCATTAGGACATTGAACCAAGAGTAACAATTTGGTATTTATAAGAAGCCAAAACACCTGGAGAGAGAAGGACATAGAATAGTGTGTCAGTAGTAAACCCGAATTATCCTGATGACACGTTTTAACAAAATGTTTACTTCAGAGCACTCTGTTTAGCTGAATTGAGTTGAAGGTTGCCAACCAAAATGGTTAAATAGTGTCTAATCAGGACAGTTAAAATGAGTAGTTGGTTCCCATCATTGAGCATGTATCATGTCTAAAGAGTGTTTTGAATGAGCTTGGCTCGCTTGACGGATGTCAACTGTGAGTTGGCCACTTGTAAGGCTGCATTAAGTAAAGGGACAGCAGACTGCCTAGAACCTCAGACTGAACTCATCAACTGAAACAGATGCTTCCAGAACTCAGATCTGCTCCTTTTCATGAAGACCTTATATTCTGGAACTGAGAGATTCCACTTACAAAATCTGAGCTTACTTTAGGGTTTTGGAATACTCAGCAATTCTTGAAAATCTTTTAAGGTAGTCTGTTCTTACAACAGAATTTTCTTTTCTTTTCTCTTTCCTCTTTTCCTCCCTCCCCCCCCTCTTTGTTTCCTTCCTTCTTTCTTTATTTCTTTCTTTGTTTCTTTCTTTCTGACACCTGTTCTTAACATTTTTATTTTCTATAGCTAGTCTTACTTTTATTATGTTCACGATAAGGCATAAGAACCTGTTTTAGAGGTACTATATCATATTTGTTCCAATAGGAAGGTCTCCAAGATACAGTAGACTGAGAAGGCAAGGAGGAAGGTTTTAGTGTATTTTCATGCTTCTAATAAATAAAATCTTTTTACTCCCCAAATTTATTTTTCCTTTAATAATCAAAAACAGTATTCCTCAAACTCCAATATCTGTTGGGGTTCTGTGTTTAATTAATTAGCTATTTTTTTGCAGTGGCTATGAAGCTTTGCCTTTGTGTGTTTCCTATTCCTCTTCTCAAATATCCTTGCTGGTCTATTATACTTTTCTTTAGACCACTTTCCTTCCTAATACCTCAAAATTGGAAATTTATTTCACATTTTCAGTAACCTGTATTAACTTTAAAATATTTTTTCTCTAACTTATTTTACTTGAAATCTACTTGATCCACAGATTCTTCACTAGCCCAGCCCCACCTCACTACACTTGTCATGGTCTTTCATATCTTTTTCGTCTTTTTGGCTCATGTTATTTCTTTTACTTTATGTTCGCCAACTAGGTGTAACCAACCTTACTCCACAGTTTCCTGCAGCTTGTTTTCTCCAGGGGATTCCCATAACACTCTTTACATGTCAGGACTGTTAACAATTTTCATCATGTGGCACAGTTTCTTGCATAAGTATCTGTGACTCACATGATACAGTGACTTTATTTACAGCAAACAATAGAGCTGACTCTCCTCTATAATTCCAATGTTTGTAATGGGACAGATTTCCAAAATATATACTGATTGAATACATTAACATAAATTTTTTTTGTTTCTTCAAGTATTTCTTTATGTGATAAACACAGTGGTATACTGCAGCTGGCTCATACTGGATCATGAGAGCTGAGGATTAAACTTTTAAGAATTTTGCAAACTTGTTGATATTAAAAATTAAATCATATAAATGTGTCATTAAATAAATCAAATTAAAAGTAAAAGTAATAAATTCTTAAAACTTATCATTACCTAATTATTTCATTACCTTTTACTATTATCTGTACTCGAGGTTATTTACATCTGTTGTATCTGTATGGTAGAAATACTATATACAGTCAGCCTTTTATCTGTGGGTTCCATATCCACTGGTTCCACATATGTGGATTCAACCAGATGTGGATCAGGGATATTCCAAAAAATTCCAGAAAGTTCCATAAAAGCAAACCTTGAATTTGCCAAATTCCAGCAACTATTTACATAGCATTTACATTGTATTAAGGTATTATAAATTATTTAGACATAATCTAAAGTATATGGGAGGAGAGGACCTTCAAGATGGCAGAGGAGTAAGACGTGGAGATCACATTTCTCCCCACAAATACATCAGAAATACATCTACATGTGGAACAACTCCTGTGGAACACCTACTGAACACTGGCAGAAGACCTCAGACTTCCCAAAAGGCAAGAAACTCCCCACGTACCTGGGCAGGGTAAAAGAAAAAACAGAGACAAAAGCATAGGGATGGGACCTACACCTTGGGGAGAGAGCTGTGAAGGAGGAAAACTTTCCAAACACTATGAAGCCCCTTCACTGGTGGAGACGGGGGTAAGGTGGGGGTGGGGGGAAAGCATGGGAGCCAGAGAAGAAAGCGCAGCAACAGGGGTGCAGAGGCAAAAGCTGAGAGATTCCCACAGAGAGGATTGGTGCGGACCAGCACTCACCAGCCTGCGAGGCTTGTCTGCCCACCCACCGGGGCGGGTGGGGGCTGAGAGCTGAGGCTTGGGCTTCGGAGGTCAGATCCCAGGGAGAGGACTGGGGTTGGCAGTGTGAACACAGCCTGAAGGGGGCTAGTGTCCCAGAGCTAGCCAGGAGGGAGTTCGGGAAGAGTCTGGACCTGCCAAAGAGGCAAGGGACCATTGTTTTCAGGGTGCATAAGGAGAGGAGATTCAGAGCACTGCTTAAATGAGCTTCAGGGACAGGCGAGAGCCATGGCTATCATCACAGACACTAGAGACAGGCATGAAATGCTAAGGCTGCTGCTGCAGCCACCAAGAATCCTGTGTGCAAGCACAGGTCACTGTCCACACCTCCCCTCCCAGGAGCCTGTGCTGCCTTTCACTGCCAGGATCATGTGATCCAGGGACAACTTCCCCGGGAGAACACACGGCATACCTCAGGCTGTTGCAACGTCACACTGGCCTCTGACTCCGCACACTAACTGTGCATTCCATACCCCTCCCTCTGCCCAGCCTGAGTGAGCCAGAGCCCCGTAATCAGCCGCTCCTTTAACCCCCTCCTGGCTGGGCAAGGAACAGACGTCAGAGGATGACCTACAAGCAGAGGCAAGTCCAGTCCAAAGCTGAACACCAGGAGCTGTGCTAACAAAGAAGAGAAAGGGAAACTTCTCCATGCAGCCTCAGGAGCAGTGGATTAAATCTCCACAATCCACTTGATATACCCTGCGTCTGTGGAATACCTGAATAGACAATGAGTCATCCCAAAATTGAGGCAGTGGACGTTAGGAGCAACTGTAGACTTGGGGTTTGCTGTATGCGACTGACCAGTTTCTGATTTTTATGTTTATATTAGTTTAGATTTTAGCGCTTGTTAACATTGGTGGATTTGTTTATTGGTTTGGTTGCTCTCTTCTTTTTTTTTAATTACTTTAAAATTTTTTTAATATTAATAATATTTAAAAAAAATTTATTTCAATAACTTTATATCTTTTCTGTTCTTTTCTCTTTTCTTTTCATTTCTTTTCTTTTTTTCCTTTTCTTTCTTTCTTTCCTTTTTTTTCTCCCATTTCTTCTGAGCCATGTGGCTGAGAAGGTCTTGGTTCTCTGGACTGGTGTCAGACCTGAGCCTCTGAGGCAGGAGAGCCAAGTTCAGGACATTGGACCACCAGAGACCTCCTGGCCCCATGTAATATCAATCAGCGAGACCTCTCCCAGAGATCTCTGTCTCAATGCTAAGACCCAGCTCCACCCAATGGCCAGCAAGTTCTAGTGTGGGATACCCCATGGCAAACAACTAGCAAGACAGGAACACAACCCCACCCATTAGCAGAGAGGCTGCCTAAAATCATAGTAACTTCACAGGCACCCCAAAACACACCACCAGACATGATCCTGCCCACCAGAAAGACAAGATTCAGCCTCATGCACCAGAACACAGGCACAATTCCCCTCCAACAGGAAGCCTACGCAACCCACTGAACCAACCTTACCCACTGGAGGCAGACACCAAAAACAATGGGTGCAGCCTGTGAAAAGGAGACCCCAAAATACAGTAAGTTAAGCAAAATGAGAAGACAGAGAAATACACAGCAGTTGAAGGATCAAGGTAAAAACTCACCAGACCAAACAAATGAAGAGAAAATAGGCAGTCTATCTGAAAAAGAATTCAGAATAATGACAGTAAAGTTGATCCAATATCTTGGAAATAGAATGGAGAAAATACAAGAAACATTTAACAAGGACCTAGAAGAACTAAAGAGCAAACGAACAATGATGAACAACACAATAAATGAAATTCAAAATATCTCTAGAAGGAATCAATAGCAGAAAAACTGGAGCAGAAGAACGGATAAGTGACCTTGAAGGTAAAATAGTGGAAATAACTACTACAGAGCAGAATAAAGAAAAAAGAATGAAAAGAATTGAGGACAGTCTCAGAGACCTCTGGGACAACATTAAATGCACCAACATTCGAATTATAGGGGTCCCAGAAGAAGAAGAGAAAAAGAAAGAGTATGAGAAAATATTTCAAGAGATTATAGTAAGAAAACTTCCCTAATGTGGGGAACGAAATAGTCAATCAAGTCCAGGAATCACAGAGGGTCCCATACAGGGTAAATCCAAGGAGAAATGCACCAAGACACATTAATCAAACTATCAAAAATTAAATACAGAGAAAAAATATTGAAGGAAGCAAGGGAAAAGCAACAAATAACATACAAGGGAACTCCCATAAGGTTAACAGCTGATCTTTCAGAAGAAACTCTGCAAGCCAGAAGGGAGTGGCAGGACATATTTAAAGTGATGAAAGGGAAAAACCTACAACTGAAATTACTTTACCCAGCAAGGATCTCATTCAGATTCGACAGAGAAAATAAAACCTTCACAGACAAGCAAAAGCTAAGAGAATTCAGCACCACCAAACCAGCTTTACAACAAATGCTAAAGGAACTTCTCTAGGCAGGAAACACAAGAGAAGGAAAAGACCTACAAAACAAACACAAAACAATTAAGAAAATGGTAATAGGAACAAACATATCGATAACTATGTTAAATGTAAATGGATTAAATGCTCCAACCAAAAGACATAGACATGCTGAATGGATACAAAAACAAGACCCATATATATGCTGTCTACAAGAGACCCACTAGGGACACATACAGACTGAAAGTGAGGGGATGGAAAAAGATATTCCATGCAAATGGAAATCAAAAGAAAGCTGGAGTAGCAATTCTCATATCAGACAAAACAGACTTTAAAATAAAGACTATTACAAGAGACAAAGAAGGACACTACGTAATGATCAAGGGATCATTACAAGAATAAGATAAAACAATTGTAAATATTTATTCACCCAGCATAGGAGCACATCAATACATAAGGCAAATGCTAACAGCCATAAAAGGGGAAATCGACAGTAACACAATAATAGTAGGGGACATTAACACCCTACTTTCACCAATGAACGGATCATCAAAAATGAAAATATAATAAGGAAACACAAGCTTTAAATGATACATTAAAAGGGAAGGACTTAGTTGATATTTATAGGACATTCCACCCAAAAGCAACATAATACACTTTATTCTGAAGTGTTCATGGAACATTCTTCAGGATAGATCATATCTTGGGTCACAAATCAAGCCTTGATAAATTTAAGAACATTGCAATCGTATCAAGTATCTATTCTGACCACAACGCTATGGAGACTGAACAGTACACTACTAATCAACCAAGAGATCACTGAAGAAATCAAAGAGGAATTCAAAAACTACCTAGAAACACATGACAATGAAAACACGGCTACCCAAAACCTATGGGATGCAGCAAAAGCAGTTCTAAGAGGGAAGTTTATAACAACACAATCCTACCTCAAGAAATAAGAAACATCTCAAATAAACAACCTAACCTTACACCTAAAGCAATTAGAGAAAGAAGAACAAAAAAACCCCAAAGTTAGCAGAAGAAAACAAATCATAAAGATCAGATCAGAAATAAATGAAAAAGAAATGAAGGCAACAATAGCAAAGATCAATAAAACTAAAAGCTGGTTCTTTGAGAAGATAAATAAAATTTATAAAACGTTAGCCACACTCATCAAGAAACAAGGGAGAGTACTCAAATCAACAGATTTAGAAATGAAAAAGGAGAAGTAAAAACTGACACTGCAGAAATACAAGGGATCATGAGAGATTACTATAAGCAACTACATGTCAATAAAATGGACAGCCTGGAAGAAATGTACAAATTCTTAGAAAAGCACAACCTTCCGAGACTGAACCAGGAAGAAATAAAAATATGAGCAGACCAATCACAAGCACTGAAATTGAAACTGGGATCGAAAATCTTCCAACAAGCAAAAGCCCAGGACCAGATGGCTTCACAGGCGAATTCTAACAAACATTTACAGGAGAGCTAACACTTACCCCTCTCAAACTCTTACAAAATAAAGCAGAGGGAGGAACACTCTCAAACTCATTCTATGAGGCCACCATCACCCTGATACCAAAACCAGACAAAGATGTCAGAAGAAAAGAAAACTACAGGCAAATATCACTGTTGAACATAGATGCAAAAATCCTCAACAAAATACTAGCAAACAGAATCCAACAGCACATTAAAAGGATCATACACCATGATCAAGTAGGGTTTATACCAGGGAGGCAAGGATTCTTCAATATACCCAAATCAATCAATGTGATAAACCATATTAATAAATTGGAGAAAAATCATATGATCATCTCAATAGATGCAGAGAAAGCTTTTGACAAAATTCAGCACCCATTTATGATAAAACCTCTCTAGAAAGTAAGCATAGAGGGAACTTACTGCAACAAAATAAAGGCCATATATGACAAACCCACAGCCCACATCGTTCTTAATGGTGAAAAACTGAAAACATTTCCAGTAAGACCAGGAAATAGGCAAGGTTGCCCTCTCTCACCACTATTATTCAACATAATTTTGGAAGTTTTAGCCTCAGCAATCAAAGAGGAAAAAGAAAAGGAATCCAAATTGAAAAGAAGAAGTAAAGCTGTCATTGTTTGCAGATGACATGATACTATACATAGAGAATCCGAAAAATGCTACCAGAAAACTACTAGAGCTAATCAATGAATTTGGTAAAGTAGCAGGATACAAAATTAATGCACAGAAATCTCTTGCATTCCTATACACTTACGATGAAAAATCTAAAAGAGAAATTAAAGAAACACTCCCATATACCACTGCAATGAAAAGAATAAAATACCTAGGAATAAACCTACCCAAGGAGACAAAAGACCTGTATGAAGAAAATTATAAGACACTGATGAAAGAAATCAAAGATGATACAAACAGATGAAGAGATATAGCATGTTCTTTGATTTGAATAATCATCATTGTGAAAATGACTATACTACCCAAAACAATCTACAGATTCAATGCCATCCCTATCAAATTGCCAATGGCATTTTTCACAGAACTAGAACAAAAAATTTCACAGTTTGTATGGAAATACAAAAGACTCCAAATAGCCAAAGCAATCTTGAGAAAGAAAAATGGAGGTGGAGGAATCAGGCTCCCTGACATCAGAGCATACCACAGAGCTACAGTAATCAAGACAGTCTGGTACTGGCACAAAAACAGAAATATAGATCAATGGAACAGGATAGAAAACCCAGAGATAAACCCACGCACATATGGTCACCTTATCTTTGACAAAGGAGGCAAGAATATACAATGGAGAAAAGACAGCCTCTTCAGTAAGTGCTGCTGGGAAAACTGGACAGATAAATGTAAAAGAATGAAATTAGAACACTCCCTAACACCGTACACAAAAATAAACTCAAAATGGATTAAAGACTTAAACGCAAGGCCAAGCACTATAAAACTCTTACAGGAAAACATAGGCAGAGCACTCTATGACATAAATCACAAGATCCTTTTTGACCCATCTCCTAGAAAAATGGAAATAAAGCCAAAAATAAACAAATTGGACCTAATGAAACTTAAAAGCTTTTCCACAGCAAAGGAAACCATAAACAAGACTAAATGATGACCCTCAGAAAGGGAGAAAATATTTGCAAATGAAGCAACTGACAAAGGATTAATCTCCAAAATATATAAGCAACTTATGCAGCTCAGTATCAAGGAAACAAACAACCCACTCCAAAAGTGGCAGAAGACCTAAATAGACATTTCTTCAAAGAAGATATACAGATTGCCAACAAACACATGAAAGGATGCTCAACATCACTAAAGAGAAATGCAAATCAGAACTACAATGAGGTATCACATCACCCTGGTCAGAATGGCCATCATCAAAAAATCTACAAACAAAAAATTCTGGAGAGGGTGTGGAGAAAAGGGAACCCTCCTACACTGTTGTTGGGAATGTAAATTGATACAGCCACTATGGAGAACAGTATGGAGGTTCCTTAAAAAACTAAAAATAGAACTACCATATGACCCAGCAATTCCACTACTGGGCATATACCCTGGGAAAACCATAACTCAAAAAGAGTCATGTATCGCAATGTTCATTGCAGCTCTATTTATAATAGGACATGGAAGCAACCTAAGTGTCCATCGACAGATGAATGGATAAAGAAGATGTGGCACATATATACAATGGAATATTACTCAGCCATAAAAAGAAATGAAATTGAGTTATTTGTAGTGTGGTGGATGGACCTAGAGTCTGTCATATAGAGTGAAGTAAGTCAGAAAGAGAAAAACAAATACCATATGCTAACACATATATATGGAATCTAAAAATAAAAATGGTTCTGAAGAACCTAGGGGCAGGACAGGAATAAAGACGTAGATGTTTACAACAAATTACACACTTTACAAAGTTGACACATAGTACAAACATTGTAACATCTAGAAAATAGCATGATAATTCATTCTACCTTTTCATATGAAGACAATTTTGTAAAAACATCTTCTATACAAAAGATAGAAAAATAAATTTTTCTTCCAGAATTTTTTTTCTTTTTTTAAAATCATTTTATTGAAATATAGTTGATTTATGAATGTTGTGTTAGTTTCAGGTGTACAGCAAAGTGATGCAGTTACGTATATATATAGATAGATATATAGATATATAGATAATAGATATAGATTTTTTTACATTCTCCTCCATTATAGGTTATTACGAGATATTGGGTATATTACCTTGTACTATATAGTAGACGCTTGTCAGTTATCTATTTTATATATAGTATTATGTATATTTTAATCCCAAACTCCTAATTTATCCTCCTCCTGCTTTCCACTTTGGTAAGCATAAGTTTGGTGGGTCTGCCTCTGTTTTGTAAATAAGTTTATTTTTATCATTTTTTTAGATTTTACATATAAGCGATACCATATGATATATAAGTGATATCGTATGATATTTGTCTTTCTCTTTCTGACTTCATTTAGTATGATAATCTCTAGGTCCACCCATGTTGCTGCAAACAGCATTATTTCATTCTTTTTCATGGCTGAGTATCATTCCATTGTATATATGTACCACATCTTCTTTATTCATCTGACGATGAGCACTTAGGTTGCTTCCATGTCTTAGCTATTGTAAATAGTGCTTCTGTGAACACTGGGGTGCATGTATCTTTTCAAATTATGGTTTTCTTCAGATATATGCCCAGGAGTGGGATTGCAAGATCATACAGTAGCTCTGTTTTTAGTTTTTTAAGGAACCTTCATACTGTTCTCCATATTGGCTGTACCAATTTACATTCCCACCAACAGTGTAGGAGGGTTCCTTTTTTTCCACACCCCCTGCAGCATTTATTATTTGTAGACTTTGATGATGCCCATTCTGACTGGTGTGAGGTGATACCTCTTTGTAGTTTTGATTCTCCTAGAATGATTGATTAAAATTCGTTTTTAATTACTAACAAAGTTTTCTTTCAGCTTCAAAACTTATTAGAAATGTCATTTAATTTTGTAGGATTGTTATCAAATTTGGGCAAATCTCTTTCATATTTCTTTTATATATGAACTATGAGATTTTAAGGGTTTTTTGTGTATAATGATTAATTATAATTACACTTTGAATTGATACTCATTAACTAATGGGTCATTGATGGCCTCATTGTAGTAACATGCAACTTTTCTATTATCTTTGTCATTGTCAGTGTTTTATATCAAATCAACAAGAATCAGTAAAATATAATAATTAGCTAAGGGAAGAGACTGAGCAACCTTCTATTCCAGCAAGTGTAAGCAGTCCAGTTTGGATAAAGTATGTAAAGTATGTTGTATTGGTAAGACACGAGGCAGCAAAAAGTTAAAAAAAAAAAAAAAATTCTCGGAGCCAGAAAGGAGTAGGGACATACTATCACTTCCTGACAGGAGCTTGAAGATAGACAGTCATAAGAAGGTCTGCTGATGGATCACTAAGCACATGAAGGGCAGTCTAATGGAAGTGTTAAGTGCATTATATGGTCAGACTAAGACAGGTCTAAGTCTTAGCTCTGCCATTTACTAGCATGTGATACCTTGCTACGAATAACTTAACTATCCACGGAAATGACTGTACATCATATAACTATATCCCACTAAACCAAAGTAACGCTGTCCTCAAATCTCCCTAAGCTAGATCCCTGAAAGGCTTGTGGCTCTTCCAACACCACCCAAAACAAGGGAAAGTATGACAGAGGAGAAGTTGGAGTGGAAAGAATCAGTGGTCTTAGCCAATTGCAGTAAAAATATCCTATATTTTGCAATTTTTAAAAAACCACAATTCTAGGGTCCCTCATGGGGACTTAGAATGGCCTATGCAAGTGAGAGCCCAGAAGGTTATCTATCAGTTTCATAGTAAACGAGCCTCTACTGGAGATGTCATGGTGGGAATGACATTTTGAATGTTTCCTACACAACCATGATAACCACAAATCAAGGGGAAATTGAGGCTGATTTGAAGTGGCTGCCACCCTTGCCTTGTTCTTCTTATGCATTTACAATAAGATCACCTTTATCTGTCTGGTAGTGGTCTGTCTATTGACTGCTGCAGAAAATGAGAAGTGCTTGTTAATGGACAACTGGGAAGAGCTTCCAGAAATCATTGTATTCATTTGCTGCTTCAGCAAATTTCAACTTCTTTGAAGAAGGAAGGAACAGTGAAAGACAAAAGACTACACTAACATATTGTCTGTAATATATGGTTCCCCTTAAAAATTCAACATATCTTAGGCCTGAGATAGAGATTTTTTTAAAAAACATAATTTATTATTTTCCAAAAATTAAGCAAAGAAGAACCATGTTTTTATAAATGAGAAACATTGTGTTTGCAGTTCATTGTTTTGTGTTATGGTATGAAATGAAATTCACAAATGCTTGTAATAAAAGGCTTTTATTTTATATTACTGCTTCTCTATAGTTTTACCTCTGAATGTGTCTCCTTTCCTCTACCAGCTCAGTGGTTATTAATCTTGGCTGTAAAACAGAATCACTGGAGTACTTTAAAAAATATATCCATTTCCTAGGCGCATCCCTAAGTACCTGCAACTTTAAAAAACAACATAAATGATTTTGACGCACAATGAAGGCTGAGAACCAATGTACCAAACAAATATCAGGGCAAGAAAACTCTAGTCTAAGCTTCAACAGTTCCAGTTACTGTGCAAGGATTTAGAAAGAGGAAACAGGATGGTTTGTGCAGTCTAAAAGCATTATAGCGCCACCTACTGGGAGACTGGGCCTTTAAAAATGAGTACAGTTGACCCTTGAACAAGGTGGGTTTGAACTGCGCAGGTCTTCTTATACCTGGAATTTTTTCAGTAGTAAATACTACAGTACTATATGATACTTAGTTGGCTGAATCCATGGATAAGGAGGATCCTGGTATATGGAGGGTGGCTGTAAGGTACAGATTTTCGACTGCATAGGGGGTTGGCACCCCTAACCCCCAAGTTGTTTGAGAGTCAACTGTACTCTAGCCCCTACAAATACGGTTAATTTCATTTTGGTCATTGGCAAAATAAATTTAATCTTGATTAACAACAACAAAAATTCGTTTCCAAATACCGTATTTTAGAAATCAAATAGACTTCCTAGTTTCTTGGTCATGGTGTCAGGTAAGGCAGATGTGGATAAACATGTCAGCATATTCCTTCAAATGTTGAGGATTATTTGAAAGAAGGCACTGCGAAAGAAGGCACTGCATTCTATCTTTATATCTCAACTTGATGTTTATTCTGAAGAATTCCAACCAGTACTTACTGATGCCTGGAACAACTATCACACCCTCTCCTGCATTGAGTGTTTGGGCACCATGCAACTTGAACTATTCATTGCTGCCTATTTTTTTCTTTTTTTCCACTTCTTCTTCTTTCATGTTCCTTGAAACTGAAGTTGTGGATGGGTAGGGAGGAGTTTGCACATTCCTTCATTCATCAGATAGATACTAAATGCCTTCCATGTGCCAGACACTGTGCAGGCGTGGTAGGTTTGTTGGGAGCAGAGATGTAGGAGGTTGAGTTCCCTTCTCTCTTCACAGTTTAAGCCCAGAGAGATGATGACTAAAAACTTTAACTGGGATATTGGAAACAACTCAGACCAATCCATTTTCTATGATGATCTGATCATGTGGTGAGAGAATGAAGACGAAAGAATAGTATTAATGTAATGTCTACAGTAACAGCATATTAAAGCTCTCCTAAGGCAATATAAAGGGTGGGGGGTCCCATCCCACCTTGAGTCCAAGTGGCATCTATCACTGAGACTCATGCAAACACAGAAAATTTAATGAGCTAATGTAGTGGGTGGTCTGAATTTATCTGTTTGCATGAGTTGATTAGTATGGGAGAGACTGACTGCCAAAAAAGAGGAAAGTGGGATAAAATGGGAGACACAGAAGGCAGCAAGGTATCTGATGTAATATTAGTCTCCCAACACAGTGTCATGGACTTATTTCTAAGACTTAACGGAAAGGGAAACTTCAAGCAAAATCCTGACCTTGAGACAAGGAGCCTTTGTTGGCAGCACACAGGCATTTGGATATGAAACAGTAGTAGGAAGAAGAATATTCCACTGCTCACCCCCACTCAAACATAGCACTCTGAGGTTGATAATATCAAGAGAGTCAGGAGGTAACAGTCTTGGCACAATCATTAGAATTCTTTCTGGGCTTCCCACTGTACTGCCTCGAATAACTTCACAGGCAGCGGACATCAGTGAGTGCGGAGGAGCCGGAAGAATGGGTCAGATTCCAGGTAGTTAGCGCAGCGGACAGAATGGTTGTGATACATGTGACATACTCTCTGAGCATTAGTAAACATAAACATGTGAAACTTCATAGTGGGATGGAGTCTTTAAAATATGAGTTATTGGTGTTAACATGATTACACATACCTGAAAAGAGTACTTGTACAGAAGGATAGAATTTGGTTATCCTTTTTGTTTTTCTTACTCTTTATGGTGCATTCAAAAGATCTGAGCATTCAAAGAGCCTCAGTTTTCTCCCCAGTTCTGTTATTCCCATCCGAACACCAAAGTGCTATCTTCACTTCTGAGAGCATTTGAAAATTAAGCCTCTCTCTTTGCCTTCAAGGAAAGGCAAACCAGTTTTTTTGGTAATCATTTGTGTCTGGTTATGATGTACAATCAATATCTATTAAGAGAGCAAAAAGGAGAATTAATTGACTAGGAGATAGGGATAGAAGGATTAGGAAGTAGTGACAAAACAAAAACAAAAACTAGACAGAGAACTGTGGGTAGGAAAAATAAGTGAAGAAGACATCAGCCCAGAAGTTTAGAAAACTATCTTGGAACATTTGTCCAGGAAACAGGAGTGGCGGTTGGGAGAGAGAGACCACTGCCCAGCACCTGCCATGTTGGTGAACCTAAGAAGACCACTTTGAGGGGTATGTTAGTTAGAAATGATAAACAACAATAACCATTTATTTTTTTTCACCAGGTTATATGTCAGCAGGTGGGCTCTGAAGATCTCGGCTGGGCTTGACTGATGCCAGGTAGGCTTGCTCATAGTCTGAAATAGCTATTAGGTTGGCTGGACCTGATTGATCTGAGAGAGCCTTGGCTGGGCTGACTCCTCATGTGTCTCTTACATCCCTCCACTAGGATAGCCCCGGCATGTTGTCATGGCAGAGACAGTGTTCCAAGAAAGGAAAAGGAAATGTGCAAATACTTTTTTCAAGTATTTGTTTGAGTCAAGCCTGTACTTCCCATTGGCCAAAGTATGTCACATTGTCAAGCCCAGCATCACTGTGGGAGGGCACTGTCAAAGGCATGGGTGTAGGAAGGTGGCATTATTCAAACTCCCAGGTGCCATTTGGGAAGTTGACCACTTACTGTTTACATAACAGAGATCCTCTCACCACCTGCACCAGGTGTTCTTACCAACCTAGAATAGACACAGCAAGAAGCTTAGCTTTTTTGGCACCTATATCTCACTTTTGCCCTCAGTTCATGATGTTAAAAAGTTTTGGTTACAGTGTTTTAATCAAAATATTTTAACAGAAAGCTAAACTATACTGGTAATGATATAATCCTTGAGATACATTTAAAAAACCTTAATCTCATATTTTTGAATAGTTGTAAAAACTTAGTCTCATTAATTTCTAATTTTGGAGCAAAACTGCTCACTCAAAGATTCTTGCTCTTTATATTCCGAGTGAAAGTATAATATTAACTCTCATCTTGGGCTGGCTTCATTTGGGGTTTTTTGGGTTTTTTTAAATTAATTTTTATTGGAGTATAGTTCTTTACAATGTTGTGTTAGTTTCTGCTGTACAGCAAAGTGAGTCAGCTATACGTATACATATATCCCCTCTTTTTTAGATTTCCTTCCCATTTAGGTCACCACAGAGCACTGAGTAGAGTTCCCTGTGCTATACAGCAGGTTCTCATTAGTTACCTATTTTATACATAGTAGTGTATATATGTCAATCCCAATTTCCCAATTTATCCCACCCTTCTTCCCCCCCGGTATCCATAGGTTTGTTCTCTACGTCTGTGTCTCTATTTCTGCTTTGCAAATAAGATCATCTATACAATTTTTCTAGATTCCACATATATGAGTTAGTATATGATATTTAGTTTTCTCTTTCTGACTGACTTCACTCTGACAGTCTCTAGGTCCATCCACATCTCTGCAAGTGACACAGTTTCATTCCTTTTTATGGCTGAATAATATTCCATTGTATATATGTACCACATCTTCTTTATCCATTCCTCTGTTGATGGACATTTAGGTTGCTTCCATGTCCTGGCTACTATAAATAGTGCTGCAATGAACATTGGGGTGCATGTATCTTTTTGAATTATGGTTTTCTCTGGGTATTTTCCCAGTAGTGGGATTGCTGAGTCATATATAGTTCTATTTTTAGTTTTTTAAGGAACCTCCATACTATTCTCCATAGTGGCTGTATCAATTTACATTCCCACCAACAGTGTAAGAGGGTTCCCTGGGCTGGCTTCATTTGAATTTAATATTAACATTGTCAATGCTATACGAATGTGTGAAACTGATATATGCGATCCATTTTTTTTATCTAGAAAACTGTCTATAGGAAGATAAAAAAAAAGTAAGAAAAGAGTTTAAAATAGTTATAAAGTGCTGAAGTGAAAAGTTACATCTGTAACCAATAATATGGGTGGATGTTTGTATAATATAAAATATATTTAGTAAAAAAGAAAGTTCCAGAACATTATATACAATGTAATAACACTTTTTTAAAATTAAAAAGCAATAAAATGAGTAGTACATATATATTTAGGAATATTTATAAAATGTAACTATTTTTAAAAAGGCAAGGGAATGATATGCAAGGGATTCAAGATAATAGTTACTTTGAGTGAAAGTTGAAGAGGGACAGGATGAAGGAGAATCACAGGGTGATATAACTTTTTGTTAGAATTCTAGTTCTCATGATGGGTGTAGGGATACACAGACCTATCCTTATTAAAAATGCACTCATACATATGTACTGGGGAGTGCATACATAGACCAATGGTGAGAGCGTGTCATGAACCAAAGATTATGATTAATTCAACTCTGTACATCTGAGTTAATTTTTTTAAAAAAAGCATTACTTAAAATAAGGTTTAAATAGTCAAGACAAAGGACTTAATTTTGAAGATACATCTCAATAGTATGCCATATATTATCTATTGTATATATATGGCATACTATCATATGCCTCTTTTTAAAATGTTTTCTCTTTTTTTTCCTTAATGGATTTCAAGAAATGGGTTTGGTATACATAAAATATTCTATATGAAGTAACTTTAAAATTCATTGGTCTCTAACTACAACAAATACCTAAACTATCAATACCAGTGATTATAAGTCTTACCCCCTTTTAATTTGGTTTGGCAAACTACCAGTAGAACGTGAATTTTATAACCCTGGTTTATTTCCACATTAGCCATTCTATAACAATAGTACACACAAAGTTTTCAACATCCTATCATTTGGCTGCCATGGTTAATGAAGTTACACAGATGTAGCAAGTTTATTTTCCTTCGATTTTAGAACAACAGTGGGACAGACTATAACTTGGTTACTATTAACTTGAAATTTCTATTTAAAATAATGAAGAAAAACAACATAAGCAAAATGATTACAACCAATACCAGCAAGCAAATAGAAATCTAGGAAGTGAATCAACACTGACGGTTCATCGATTAAATAATGTAAGTTTTACCCCAGGCAGAGGAAAAGGTATCAGGAAATATCTTACCACCACAATCCCAAATAAATAAGAGGGAAATGAGTGCTGTGAGAGAACAGAGAAACAAAACCAAGCACTCACCCTGAAGGCAATGGCAGATGTTTCCCTCCAAAGTTGACTGCAGCTGGGAAGCAATTAGCAACAGTAAGGTTCTACAGAGAATTCCCTCATTGAAGAAGATGCTTTAAAAGAACTTATTTACAGAGGCGCAACTGTCTCTGTGTGATACTAAAATTAAGCTGAATTTATTCCTCAAGGAAGTGACCATAAGGAAGACTCGTGTGTAAAGGCAGCCTGGGAACTCGAACATTATGAATTAGACAACAGAGGAAGTCTTTTTAGAAGACAGTTACCCAGTGATTCATAAAGTTCACTAGAGATAGGGCAGTTACGGGAGCAGTGGGATGAGACGTCTAAGCGCTCTGCTTGTGAAGGTTGCTTTCATTTCTGAGACATTCACTCTTTGTTAGGAAAGAATACAAGTGTATTATATTCTGCTCTGCTCCAAAGGGTCTGTCTTCTGGAATTCCATGCTGCCCTTTTTGCCACCATTTTCCCCTGCTCTCAAATATGTTCATAAATGCTAATATTCATATAGGAAGTTAGTCTACTCTCAAAAAGACGATGATGACTTGGAGTTTAATGCCTCTCTAGATTAAAAAAATTATATATATCGCTTCCCTTCCTGAATCTGTGCAACCTTTCTAAGTGAAGGTGAAATTAAATGTGAGATTTTGGGGGCTTGTCTCATCACTGACTTCAAACAAGGTAAAAATTAGGGCACTTAGCATATGCACAAAATACCTGTATTCTTCTGTGTATGTGTGTGTGTGTGTATATTTGTCAAGGAGTTGGTGACCCCGGAGAGCAGAGCAATAGGCATGGTTGATAAGACACCAGGGTATGGTCTTTCCAAAGCAGTGACAGATAGACCCATCAGTGGATGGCGTTGATTTTGAAATCAGCTCTTTCTTGGCTATGGTAGCAATTGCCGATGCCCAAAGGGTTCCTCTCAGAGTCAGTGTGGAACAGTCCACATTGACAAAGTACATATATACCCTGGAACTGATGACTGTCATGGACACTAAATCAGAATAAGCTAGGACTGAGAATTTCCAAAGAAATCAGGCTTCAATAGGAGTATGGAGGAAAATTAAACATGGAACATTCTTGGATCCTATGAGAGACCCAAAATAAATGCCTAATCAGTCATGAGAATGTGTAGAACAGAACTCCCTTAGGTAACAACCTTAGGAGGTGAGACTTGATGAAAAAGAATTTTCTGGGTGTAGACCCCTAGAAGAGCAGCTTTGACAGGAACCAGGTTGGTTCAAGGCAATGTCTACCACGTGGGCTTGCTTGTGGATCCAGCAGACCCATTATGAACTGAACCTGGGCCACTCCATTATTTAGCGCACAGGTAATGATGAGGGTATAGTAGCACTTTGGATATCTGGATGTCAATATCAATTGAGACCACATATCTAATAATCCTTGAAGCAACTGGGTATTATCCTTTCCCTAAGTCGTAGTTACCCAAGTAAATGTCATAGGCCCTGGTCTCTCAGGATCTGTCCTCATAGGGATCTGGCTTCTCCTTGACACAGTGGGTTCTGAATCTGGAAAGTAACTCAAACCTGGGTAATGAGCCACAGATTGTGACTTTTTTATTGAGTAGCTTCCTTCAATTTCCTAACCATTCTTCCTCAATTTCTTGTCATTATATAAATTAAGCAATGTGTGTGTTGGCTGCCTATCCATCATGCCTCTAGGAAGACCATATATTTTCAACTATCTCCAAAGTTCTCCATAATTTGGGTCACTCCTGACTACTAGTTTGACCTTGCTTCTCATTGCAATTATTGCACCCACTTTGCTTCTCATGGCCTCTATTATTATGGGAGCTTACTTCTATAGTATCATCTCCTACACTTGGTCCTGTCCTACAGAGGATACCACCACTGAACTTCTCAACAATGCTGGTGCCCCTCTCACCACTGCTTTCCCTACCCCTTTGGTAAATGAAATTTTCTCTGCTCCTGCTACAGAACATATTTGGCCAGTGGGTTTTCTAGCCCTTTGGTTGTGTATCTACTCTATCATGTCTACTTTTCTGAGCATTTTAATCCATTTCTTTACCATATAGCACAATAGTTCTGCCATTTATAGTTCACTGATAGTGAGCCATTGCTTTTTTCAAGTTTCCAAGAGCCATGCTAGTGAAGTAATAACTCTAACTCCCAGAATCTTTGCCTATGTATTAATTTTTTTTTTTTTTTTTTTTTGGCGGTACGCGGACCTCTCACTGTTGTGGCCTCTCCCGTTGCGGAGCACAGGCTCCGGACGCGCAGGCTCAGCGGCCATGGCTCACAGGCCCAGCCGCCCCGCGGCATGTGGGATCTTCCCAGACCGGGGCCCAAACCCGTGTCCCCTGCAGGTGGACTTTCAACCACTGCGCCACCAGGGAAGCCCTAAATTTTATATTATGATAATATCCCATTTCAACTGACTCTCTTATCCAACTTAATGTTTCACTTCCTTGATCTAGAACCTTCAAGAGACAGTTCATTGCGTAATTCCCCAAGCTTCTTACAAGGTGTGTTAGCCAGATACTCTCTTATCTCAAATTGGGCTAGACTGGTATTTTATCCTTGTAATTGGCTTGGTTTCCAGGAGAGGATATGAGGGTAGATTTTGAGGGGACAAGCATTATCTAGGAGGCTCCTGCCTTATTTGAGTCCTGTGCACAATCTTAAGCAGTGGGCCTTAAAGCAATATCTTTGTATAAGATGGAGTTGACTGTTTATGCAGGTCCAGCATGTTCATGGGTATTTGGGAGGTTAAGGTTTTCAATCTACCCAGATATCTCCATCCCAAGTCTCTATGTCCTATTCCTACCTGATTTGGACACTGACCTTGACATGGGAGGCCTGTTAATGTTGAGAATTCAGCCTTCCATGAAGCTCTGCTACTCTTACAATTGTCCTCAGCCTGTTCCTAATTCTGTCCCTCATCTGCGAGAGATTATGGGTTTTATTACATACCACCAGGGCATCCACTGGCTTTTGCATCTTATCTTGAATTTTGATTTATCACCCTGCATCTCTCATTATCTCTCTTCAGTGACTCAGTGGTGCTCAGTAACTCCACAGTTTAATCTTTCCCTCATACCTCAAGCATCAGAGAGTGAGACCTTGCAACCTAGGTTGGCCATGTAGTCCAGTCATGGCTAGGTATGAATTGGGGGGCAGGGGAGAATATGTTTGGTGCTAAATTAATCCACTGAGGTATCTCTTGGTGCTCCCATGCCCAGTTTTAACAGTGAACAGTCAAGAACAGTAGCCATGGCCTACAAATGGGCATGGTAACCTGGAGTTCAGACACCTCAGGGATGAGGTTGTGGGTTGCCCCACCAGCAAAAGTGCTAGCTGGAGGTGAAGGAATCTAGACTGAGTGGTGAAGAGGAGAATGATAAGCATTGGTTACTGGTTGGAGATCATGTACGGTCTTGAAATGTAGTTCTTACCCTTGATAACTCTCTTTTTATGTTTCCCCTGGAAATGAGAGCAACCAGCATCTTGTCCCCAGATGGGCATACTTGCTGTAACAGCAAGTGGATCTGAGCAGGAAAGGATGCTCTTGCAGTGTATACTGTGGCATTCAGCCCAGAGCCCCTCTTCAGTGTGACATACGTATCATCATCTGCTGAAAAGTACAGCTACTGACTACTCACTGGGAATACCTCTTAACTGGAAGGAATTGATGTGTCTAAGATTATGTTACTTCAAAGGGTGTGGCCTGCTGTCAATGACTATCTGATGTGGAGACACAAAAGCCCAAGCTCTTTGCCTCAATTTGGGACAACTTTGAAAGATCATCTTAGCTCCAGAACTTGCTGTGGGACTGGCTGAGGCCTCAGTTGTATGAATATTATAGATGTGCTTCTTCTCTGCCCAGTCCTGCCTCCCTCACTTTCTTATAGCTATATGTTCTGCGAGTACTTCCCAATTTATCTTTCAGATGCAATTCTCCATCTCTGAATATATTTCTAGGGAACCCAACTCAAGTTCCTATTTCATTAAACCAGTATAGTCAGGTTTCTGTTGATGCAGCCAAATGCTATCCCCAACGCAGATACAGTTTAAGATTCCTGAGAAATGAAGTCCTTATTGGTACATTCCAAATCAAAGGTACCTATGTCATGCTTATTTCAACAGGTTGCATTTAGTTAAAAGAACCAAATCTCTTATTTAAGTGGCAGGTAATTGGTAAACTGAAATATCACCCAAGTGAGGAAATAGGTAAAATATCAGGACAGAGACATACTCTCCTACACCTGGCATCAAACAGGAGAAAGAACACATGACTTTGAGCAGATTTCTTATAGACTCTGAACAGATACACCTTGAAATAACTATGACTTAATTTGATTGGGTTTTTTCTTTTCAATTAACTTTAACTTCTGCTTTTATACTAATGAAGTACTTCTTCCTGATTTCCGAAAAAAGTTTTTTGTATTTTTCTAGCTTTCAAGTTGAATGGGTAAAGCATTTATTTTCATTTATATGTTGGGAAAAATCAGAAACATAATTTTTTTTGGAAATCAATTACATTTTATCTTAGAGAACACTAAACTGACTCTTTCAAATGTAACTGAGACAGGTTATATTGGTGGAAACTAGGGAAAAAAGTTCTAAGCGCTTAGCTTTTTTTTTCTTTTTTAAATGTTTTCCACAACGTGACCACATCAACATCTCAGAAAGATATTCTATTTCATTTACATATTTGCTATTTTTTGCCCTATTTTCATTCCCACTGCAATTTAAGCAGTACAGTCCCTTGAAAAAGTTTCTCCATTATAAATGAAATTAATTTTCCAAGTATTTGAAACTTAAATATAGTGTGTAATAAATCCAACATTTCTAGAGCTTTTAAAGTTTCGATCCTAGTACAATAAATCATAGCAAGAAGGCCACCTAAGGACAGTATCTCTAATAAGTTTGCAATCTGAAAATAATATTGATTTCTACTAGGGTTATTTTAGTGCATTTACCTAATCATTTTTCAATCTTAAAAGAAATTGTAAAGACAAAAATATTGAATATAAAATACATTTAAGGAAACCTACTGTAAAAATCTGAAGATACTATCTTTCATATTTGTTAGATAACTTTCTACAGAGCAGTGATTGAATCTAAGATGCTTCTTTTGACAGCAATAAAGTCTATGAATCCATGTGTTTATATTCTCTGCATCTTCCTTTCTTGTTTGCTGTTCAATTCCTGTTCTCTTCTTTTCATTGTCTTTTCCACTACAAATTATACTAATTATACTCTTTGAGTTCTAGGTTTGCAATTCTATGTACTGGTAGCCAAAGTGGAGGGGAAAAATAAAAAGAAAGCAAATAGGGCTTCCCTGGTGGTGCAGTGGTTGAGAGTCCCCCTGCCGATGCAGGGAACACGGGTTCGTGCCCCAGTCTGGGAAGATCCCACATGCCGCGGAGCGGCTGGGCCCGTGAGCCATGGCCGCTGAGCCTGTGCGTCCGGAGCCCGTGCTCCGCAACGGGAGAGGCCACAACAGTGAGAGGCCCGCGTACCGCAAAAAAAAAGCAAACGGGAATGGCGAAAGTAAGAAAAGAGACAAAGGTCCCTCCTCATATATTTTTATGTATAAATGTACTATTTTCATTAACCTCAATATTGCTTTTTCTATTGTGAGATCCTTCATTTCCTGGGTTCAAGAACCCCAAAATTTGTCAAAATATGTAATTTGATGTTGGATACACATAGAATTAAATGCAAATGTTAAAACTTACTAGTGATACAACATTGGGCAAGTTTTATTAACCTCCCTGAAGCTCAGTTTCCTCCTTCATAAATGGAGAGAATGCCTACCTTGCATAGTTTTTGTAACAATTAGACATACACACATAACATGCCTAGGACAGAGCTTGGCATTCATTCATTTGTTCATTCTCACATTTGACAAATATATAATAAGCATCTTCTACATTATATTAGGTTCTAGAGTATACTTAAGTTTTTGAGAGATGAAAAATGGTACATCTCAGGCATAAAATGAATAATAGCTATTACAAGACTCAACAGTGTACTCCAGAAAGAAGCTTAATGACTCCAGGAGCAAGTAATGGCATGTGAGACTCGATAGTGAGCAAAGAAATTATACAAACTTATTATTCATTCTCCTCAAGTGTTGACTATGAAAAAAATGAAGAACAAATAAGGAAAGTAAAAGCTTTCTCAAGTTACTGACATGTTCTGAGGGAGGTCATAGACATCAGTACACTCTAAATATTAGAAAATATTAAATCTGACTATGAATTTTAATTCTGTTTACTTTAACTGTAAATGCTAGGAGAATAAAAATAGAATTTTGAATATTTTCCATCTAGTAAACAATAGAGTAGAGAAGATACTCTTTTGACAAAAGGAAGAGGGGAGTAAAATACTAGTGGAGATCAGCTCGGTGCTTTGTGACCACCTGGAGGGGTGGGATAGGGAGGATGCGAGGGAGACGCAGGAGGGAGGAGATGTGGGGCTGTATGTATATGTATGGCTGATTTACTCCGTTATAGAGCAGAAACTAACACACAATTGTAAAGCAATTACACTCCAATAAAGATGTTAAAAAAAAAAACTAGTGGAAATAGAAAACAGATTAAAATGTCAGAAATAAAAGGGCATAACATGAATCTGGCAATAAATGAAAAATTTTAAACTCAAATACCTGGTGCTGCAACAGTGTTTGATAACCATGAGGGGAGGCTAAGAGAATCTTAGCACTGTTGGTCCAGGGCCTTCATGTTATAGATTTGCTGAATTGAAACAATAAATATCTTTCTGGGTTTGCCTCTGTTAGTTGAAATATTTTTTTTAACTCATGGACAAATTTATTCTCTGAACTATCTATATTATATAATAAGAAGTAACTGAAATGTTTATAAATTTCCATAAAATGTATTGCCATATATTAGTACATTCTCATAACATATTGTCACCCTCAACTGTTTCAGCTACTAAAACTTAGGTTTCACTTAACTTACTTTCATATAATACATTTTACAGAATAACAAACATTCTTCATTTCCTATGAAAGGTAAAAGTCTGAATCCTGTAGCCTCCTGAGTGCTTATGGCCTATAATCTACTCTTTTATGTTTTTATAAATGTACTGTAGCTCCCACTTGTTAAAGGATAGTTTAGTTTATTCCCAAACATTTTATGCCAGTTGTATTTATTATTTATTTTAACGACAGAATTTAGTTAAATATTTATGTAAATCAATAAAATATGAATGGGAAATAGAAGAGAAATATTTGTATGAAAATTACATGCTTTGGAATGTCCCAATAAAGAGAAACAGCTGATAATTATGTAACATTAGGTGTCAGCAATATACTTAGAAAAGCTTATAAAACCATGGAAATCTTAAAGGATTTAACATGCTGTTTGCTTCACTAAAGAAGTTAGATTCCTGTACCTTTTAAAAAACTAAAACTGGAAATCTTAGTCAATGTTATGGGTGTGGTTTATGCAAGAAGGGCCAGATGAAATTCCCATTAGTGGATATATTCTCAAGAGAATGGCTTTCTCCTCACATCAAAAGATTGGAACTTGAGTATGTATTTAAGTTAACATAAAATATTTATAATACCTATAATTTTTTGTTGTTTAACTACTTTTCCAATTAATCAGTTAACTACCAGACTCAACTGCATTGACTAAAAGTATTGTACTTCATACATTTATTTTATTTATAGTATACAAAGTTAATTAATTTTAGTAGGTGAATAAGTCACTTGCTTTTGCTTCCGACTGTTAACTGGATTTCAGGCTTCTGGGTGAACTTAAGACGATTTATCTGAAAATGGGATAGAACTCTGACTTTATCATGAATGGTCTAAAGCCATACTTGGAGGTTTAGTGTATAAAGATGTAGTATGGGGCTTCCCTGGTGGTGCAGTGGTTGGGAGTCCGCCTGCCGATGCAGGGGACACGGGTTCGTGCCCCGGTCCGGGAAGATCGCACATGCCACAGAGTGGCTGGGTCCGTGAGCCATAGCTGCTGAGCCTGCGCATCTGGAGCCTGTGCTCCGCAATGGGAGAGGCCACAACAGTGAGAGGCCTGCGTACCGGAAAAAAAAAAAAGAAGATGTAGTATGGCCAAGTGAATTTTCTGTGTTGGCAATTTATACAATGTAACCCTTTCCATATGATTATATGTGTTAGTTATTTCTACAATTAGCTGTGAATTCTAAAGTTTTCTGTCCAACATGTAACTAAGTTACCCTTATTTTACCAGCAGCAGTTAACTTGCAATAAGCTAGTTGTAAGAACAATTGCAGCAGGCCTCAGTTTTGCTTCGGGACACAATAGTTAGCTTTGCCTGTGTAAGAAAAAGGAATTCTACTAGAGGACACCTTCCCGGTTTACCGCTGAATTTCAAAATGTTTGTCTGCATAATTTAGGGTGTATATATGGGTGCTCTCTTTCTGACACAATTCTGTCTTGTCATTTCATTACAGAGTAGATAGCATCTCAAACATGGAGGCAGTAATTTGAACACCCAGGTTTATGACAGCCTAGTGTGTCATTCACAATTCAGAATGTTAATAGCAAGCATGTGAGTGCCATTTGTTCTGAAAATCAAGGGGCTCATTTGCTAAATACACCATAATACATACTTAACCAATTATGGTATTACAAGAAAACCTGACTTCGGAAGGAGGCTTCACAGATTTTATAGCCAAAGCTAAGTATGTGGTGCGAGGATTACCAAACGGTGGAGTGCCAGCTCTACAGTTTAACTCCTAAATCACCAGGCTGAGAATAGCTTTATCAAGTTTCTCTCTCCATTTCCACGTTGATTTAGCAGTAGAAATTATTCTCAGATGGACCAAATCCAGTCACTGCAGAGAGCTGGAGAGCTACAAAAACTGGCATTTATAACTATTTCACATTATCATTTTTTTCTCAAAAATTAGCAGAATTTTGGCTTAATTTTTGGGACAAAATTATACCTTCTCCTTTTGTATGTGTACAAAAGGGCAACCTATCCTAAGTACCTTCTATAAAAGATCCTCTGGCATCTTGCAGATACTTATAATGGTTATTATAAAATTTTCCCTTCTGAAAATTTTAAAAATTTGTAAAAAGCATCTGGCAGATGCCATGGAGCTGATTTCACACTCTGTCAGTGTTAGGAGAAGCTGCTGTGGTAGAGTGAACAATGGATGGAGGTGAGGAAGTTAGGAGTTATAATAATTATCAAAGACTTAAGGGTATAGGGATAAATAACTTTGCCTAGTGGCAACGTAACTCCAAATATTTGGGATCACCTACATATAAAGGGATATTATGTGATATGTGTGCAAGAGCACAGTTGTCATTAAATACTGAGATAAAAAGTAGTTTTTAGGGCTTTCCTGGTGGCGCAGTGGTTGAGAGTCCGCCTGCCGATGCAGGGGACACGGGTTTGTGCCCCGGTCCGGGAAGATCCCACATGCCACGTAGCGGCTGGGCCCGTGAGCCATGGCTGCTGAGCCTGCGCGTCCGGAGCCTGTGCTCCGCGATGGAGAGGCCACAACAGTGAGAGGCCCGCCTACTGCAAAAAAAAAAGAAAAGAAAAGTAGTTTTTAACCCAGAGGAGGCATGCAGGCACTTCGTGTGGGACAGGTTTCGTAGTGCTACTCCAGGATGTTCTCTAGACAGTGAATAAAAAGGGTTGGTTTCTGAAGTAGCACTCATGAAGTATATTCTAGCTTTTTGATTTAATAGCACCCTGCACACATTTGTATCTGTAATATCCTTTACCACATTACGTTAAAATGGCCTGCAGGTCCACCTAAAGTTTAAGAATGTGTGCTGCTTGAGATGGTTTTCTAGCTCCGGCACCATTTTTCTGGGCCTCATTTTTCTTAACTGTAAAATGGGGAGTAATCCTGTAGCTACCTTGTAGGTTGAGGTGAGCTACCTGTATGTATGTGAAGCATATTAGACATAGACAACTACTCAGTGCCCCTGACCTATTGTCTTCACATGCCTGTTTCTTCTCCTGGGACTAGGCAGTGAGGGCCTCTTGGAAAGTTGCCCTGCAAATACTTTTCTTTGTGTTCTCAATGAATTGTAAGGGCATTAAAGAGTTTTGTTTTTAGTTGGAGACACCATCTTGTATTGTGGGTTTTCTTTCCCTGTCTGGCATTTGGTAGATAAGCGGTGGTTGTGGTAGGGTTAGTGGGGGAGGAGTGGATCAGAGTGATACGGCAGAAACAGGCTGACAGCTTGATGCTCACATTGAAAAGTTTTCTGTTTCCTGTCTTCCTCCTCTGCATGCCTGCTGTGCAGCTCAGAAAGAATAAAAGGAGAAGGACAGTGGCTTCTGGTTTGGGACTGAATGCATGGGAACGTGGGAGGTAATGTGAGAAAGAGAATGGAGAGATTTGGCTGTTAAAAATATATAAAATGAAATTTTAGAAGCATTATAGCTATTGATTTCTCATCTAGCCCTAGAGACCAATTAATCTTGATGAGATTTCCCAGTCAGTTTGGGGTTAATGGATCCTCACAGAAATCAGACAAATGGAATCAGAAAGTTACAATTAAATACCAGGCCTCCAGAGCATCTGTTGTACAGTCCTGTATGTGTCAATAGTGTTTTCTTTATCTATCAATCTGTTATGTCATTGATTATTTTGTATTTATTATAATGTGTCACAGCAGATATTATGGGGTCATGACTTATTCATCTTTTTAGTCCCAGCATCCAGCATGATATCTTACAAATAATAGGTACGCAACATATTAGAAGAGAGAAAAATAAGAGGGAAGATAGGAAAAGGAAAAGAAAGGAAAGAAATGAAGGAGGGCAGGAAGACAGGAAGTTAAAAAGGAAGGTATGGAGGGAGAGAAGGAGGGATAAAGGGAAATTTAGGCTAGTGTTTATTTTTAGCTGTTGTAAATGACTGCAGACAAATTCTCTTCTTAAATAGCTCTAGGAAAGAGTATCATATAATCTTTCCCAATAATATATTCCAGAGAGTAGCAACTATTTGAGCAGAGATGTTATGAAGACCACAGATCTTTATATAATCTAATCTTTACTCTGCAAGAGCAAGTTTTAGGGATATTATAAATGTATTAAAGAGAAGCTAATCTGATTAAATTTAGACAGTACATATATCCAAAAAGTCATGTGCAATAGTTAGGGGGAAAAAAGGTGATGTGATCCAACAAACATTTTACATAATGCAATTGAAATGCTATTGTATTATTCATCAGAAATCCTTCCGAAGCACAAATCTGAACTTTTCACTTATTATTAGTTCCTTGGTACATTATATAAACTAAACCATTTCATTTTTGTTAAACCAGAACTCCTTTCAAAATTTTCTTAGCCTCTTGAGGTTGATGAATTATTTATTGTTAAGCAGTTTGGTTGCCAAAAGGAGACAGTCTAATGAGATTTTGGAAGCTAAATATGAATAGTCTCATGATTTTGAAAGAAAATAGTGCACTTGTTGAGAAGTGGATTACTCAAATTCAACGACTAGCTCAGCAATATGCCATTTTTCACATATATTGCTAACTATCCTAATAACTTCAACACTTACAAGGGAAAGGCAGCACTTTCCACTGTTATTTCTATTAGCAGTCATGGAAAAAATATCTTTAAAAAAAGTTTGGTATTGTAAATATCTGCCAGAGGTAAACTGGTGTTGAGAGAGAAAACACAATTCCTTCATAAATATGTTAATTCAAAATAAGATGCCAAGGGGGGAGTGGCCAAGATAGTAGAATAAGACCCTGAGCTCACCTCCTCCCATGGGCACACCAAAATTACAACTATTTACAGAGCAACTATCAGTGGAAAAATCAGAAGCCTAGCAGAAAAGATGTTCTATAACTAAAGATATGAAGAAGAAACCACAACAAGACCGGTAGGAGGGCAGAGAGTTGGTATAGTCAAGATCCAGGGCGGGAAGCCCACAAACAGGAGGATAATTATAATTACAGAGGATCTCCTCAAGGAGCAAGTGATCTAAGTCCCACATCAGGCTCCCCAGCCTGGGGCTTCTGCCCCCAGAAGACAAGCTCCCAGAATGTCTGGCTTTGAAGGCCAGTGAGGCTTCCTTTTGGAAGAGCCAGAGGGCTGTGGGAAATAGGGATTCCACTCTTAAAGACACACACAAAAATCTCATGTGCTTCAGGACCCAGGGCAGAAGCAGTCATTTGAAAGAAGCCTGGATCAGAACTACCTGCTGATCGTGGAAGGCCTGCCAGAGAGGGGCAACTGGAGCTCACGCTGGAGACCTAGACCCTGGCGGCAGCCATCTTTGGGAGCTTGTTCTCTCACATGGACACTGGCGCTGCTGAACGCTGTTTTGGCCGCCTCCCTCGAGCTCATTAGTGCCGGGACCTAGCCCCACCCACCAGCTTTTCTGCACCAGTACTGGGACACCTCAGGCCAGGTAACCAACTGGGCAGGGAGACATCCCCACCAACCAGAAGGCCTGCAGCCCAAAGCTGCCCCAGGACCTGACCCTGTGTGCTGGCACTTAGTCTGGAACCCCCAGGGCCCTGCAGCCAGAGGCCCTGCAACCTGGCCCCACCCATCAGTGGGTTGACATCAGGACCCTGGGACCAGCCTCACCCACCAGCCCCAGGACCCCTGGCACCCTGTTTTGCCCACCCAGGCCCCCCAGTTTGAAACACCAATTCTGGGACCCCAGGGCCCTGCATCCAGAGACCCCAGGTCCTGGTTCCACACACCACTGGGCCACATTAGCCCCAGGACCTGGCCTCATCCACTAGTGGGTGGACACCAGCCCCAGAACCACCACAGCCCTGCAGCATCTCATACAAGGACCCAGCCCACCCACCAGCAGGTCAGCAGCAAATCCAATACGACTTGGACCCCCCAGTCAGCTGCCCCAGGATCCAGCCCCACTCACCAGTGGGCCAACACCAGCTTTGGTACACCCCAGACGCCTCAGCCAGGCATGTCAGAAAGTGGCCCCGGGCTTCCCTGGTGGCTCAGTGGTTGCGGGTCCGCCTGCCGGTGCAGGGGACATGGGTTCGTGTCCCGGTCCGGGGGCATCCCACATGCCGTGGAGCGGCTGGGCCCATGAGCCATGGCCGCTGGGCCTGCGCGTCCGGAGCCTGTGCTCCGCGGTGGGAGAGGCCACAGCAGTGGGCAAAAAAAAAAAAAAAAACTGGCCCCAACCACCATCAGGCTGACACTAGATCCGGGACCTCCAGCCTCACAACCACCCACTCCGGAGCCTGGGTCCACCCACTAGTGGGTCAGCACTACTCCCAGGACCCCCTGGGGCCACATAGCCAACAGCCTCTTGACCTGGCCCTGCCAACCAGTAGCTAGCAGCCTCTACACAGGGCAGGACCTAACAAACAGCCAGACCAGGGGCCAGCCACACCTACAAGACAGCTCACAGTAGTCAGCCTACCACAACAGAAGGACTCATGCAGTCCAAGTAGAGGACACCCCCTAGAGCAGATAGCTCCTGGTGATCAGAGGGGAATGAACTTTTGGGGCACATAGGACGTCTTCTACAAAAGGCCACTTCTCCAAGGTCAGAAAACATAACCAATCTACCAGATACATAAAGTAAAATAAAAGCAAATAAATTGAGAAATAAAAGCAGCAAATTAGGCAAAATGAGGTAACAAAGGAATATCTTCCAACTGAAGAAATAGGATAAAACCTAAGTGAAGTGGAAATAGGCAATCTACCCTATAGAGAGTTTAAGGTAATGATCATAAAGGTGTTCAAAGAACTTGGGAGAAGAATGGATGCATAAAGTAAGAAGTTAGAAGTTTTTAACAATGAGTTAGGAAATATAAAGAAGAACCAGAGATGAAAAATACAATAACTGAAATAAAAAATACACTAGAAGAAATCAACAGTAGATTAAATGATACAGAGGAATGGATCAGTGAGCTGGAAGACAGAGTAGTGGAAATCACTGAAGCTGACCAGAAGAAAGAAAAAAGAATGAAAAGAAATAAGGACAGTTTAAGAGACGTCTGTGATGACAAGTGTACTAACGTTTGCATTATAGGGGTCCTGGAAGGAGAAGAGAGAAAGAAAGGGGTAGAGAACATATTTGAAGACATAATAGCTGAAAACTTCCCTAATCCAGGAAAGAAAACAGACATCCAGGTCCAGGAAGCACAGAGAGTCTCAAACAAAATCAACCCAAAGAGGACCACACGAAGATACATTGTAATTAAAACGGCAAAAATTAAAGATAAGGAGAGAATATTAAAAGCATCAAAGGAACTCCCATAAGGCTATCAGCTGACTTTTCAGCAGAAACTCTGCAGGCCAGAAGGGAGTGGCACAATATATTTAAAGAGATGAAAGTGAAAAACCTACAACTGAGAATACTCTACCCAGCAAGGCTTTCATTCAGATTTGATGGAGAGATCAAAAGCTGAAAGAGTTCAGCATCACCAAACCAGCTTTACAAGAAATGTTAAAGTGACGTCTCTAAGTGAAAAAGAAAAGGCCAAAACTAGAAATATGAAAATTATGAAAGGAAAAATCTCATTGGTAAAGGCAAATATCCAGTAAAGGTAATAAATCAACCATGTACCAACCTAGTAGGAAGGTTAAAAGATAAAAGTAATAAAATCATTTATATTTGCAATAAGTAGTTAAGGGATACAGAAAAGAAAATGATGTAGAATATGATGTTAAAACAGTAAACATGGGGAGTAAAAATGCAGAGTTGTTAAAATGAGTTTGAACTTAAGAGATCTGCCACTTAAAATAGTCGTGTATGTAGATTGCTATCTACAGTGTGTGGAATATAGTAAATAACTGTGTAACATCTTTGGATGGTGACATATCATAACTAGATTTGTTGTGATCATTTTGAAATGTATAGAAATACCAAATCACAGTGTTGTGTAACAGGAACTAACAGTGTTATAGGTCAGTTATAGTACAAAAACAAACAAACAAAAACTCACAGAAAAAGAGATCATGTTTGCGGTTACCAGAGACAGGGGGTGAAGGGAGGGGGAATTGGATGAAGGCTGTCAAAAGGTACAAACTTCCAGTTATAAGATAAATAAGTACCAGGGATGTAATGTACAGCCTGATAAATATAATTAACACTGCTGTATGCTATATATGAAACTTGTTGAGAGTAAATAAATCCTAAGAGTTCTCACAAGAAAAAAAATTTTTCTATTTCTTTAATTTGTATCTGTATGAGAGGATGGGTGTTCACTAAACTTATTGTGGTAATCATTTCATGATGCCCGTAAGTCAAATCATTATGCTGTACACCTTAAACTTACACAGTACTATATGTCAATTACATCTCAATAAAACTGGAAGAAAAAAATAAGATGTCAAGATTTTCGTTTTAAAGGAAAATGTGCCACTCGATTCAAGTTCCCTTGGATACCAGGACAGAAGTACTGTAATATGTTCTAGGTTTTTATAGTGTTTACTTCTAGACTGAGCAAAGGTGAATGAACTGGAAAACATTTTAACAAACTCTTAAGTATAATGTTTATATCTTTAGAGGTTGTGAATAGAAATGCCCCCAACTCCTTTACCTTCCCTATTTTAAAGGAGAAACTTGAGGCTTTTCTATGACATGTATCTCCTGGGCACACATTATTGCGTGTGGCTCCTATCCATATATATATTCTACATATGGATGTGTCAAGCACCTGAGCAGTGATAGGCACACAGGCAGCATTCAATAATTGTTGAATTGAAATTAGTAGTTAGCACTTGGGAAGTATTATTTAAATGAATGAGTGGATGCTGATCCATGAGTAATGCCCCTAAGCAGAGAATCTTGGACATGACTTCTTACATTCATTGAAACAAAATGGTAATTTTTCATTTTATAATGGTATAATAGGGAAGTCTATTTCATTTTCTTGGAACTTAAAATTTTTTCAATTGATTTTCCTCACATTTTTCAATAAAAAATGGGCAGGGATTAAACATGGAATGCCTCAGTTTAATGTAATTTTTTTTCAGGAGAAACAGCCAACTATGCATAAACTGTGAGAATGGAAATCATATCCTCACTGCACGAGTGTTTTTGTATGAGGCTATCTTTAAATCCTTTCCTGGGGAGGCTTCATATAGGAAGAAACATATCTGCTTTGAGATACTTGGGTTAGTAATTGCCTTAGATGGGTTTCAAATTAAGCTTAACTTATTGAATTCCATTGTGTAGAGAAGGGTGTTGTATCTGTTGTTCAGATTATTAGTAGCAATATTTGTGATTCCTCAGCAGATCCCACAGAATCCTAAGCAGGCTAAGATAGGTTACTTGAACCAAATTGACCAAAAAATGCTTTTAGAAAATGGGTTTAGTTTATACTTTGGGAAGTATGTGTAGAAATACTCTCATCTCTATTGTTCAGTAAATTTTTAAAGAAAATGACAAAAGAGAGTTTTAAAGAAAGAAAATTTAGCAAAGGGGATGGTGAGTATGTTTCTCCATGCAGAAGAAAAAGAGCAAAATAAAAGGAGAAATATTAGAGCTGGAAAGGGCAATGGAGATAATTTATACGTAGTTCACCTCCTCCATTTTATAACTTACCAAAATGAGTTCTAGGAGGAAAAAGGACTTGCCAAACTCAGTCTGTGTTGAACAGAGCTGGGACTTCAATTGTGAACTTCATGTTACTTGTCTATCATAGGATACCTTAAATTAACATAACCCTAGGCATCTGGAATTTTGAAAGAATTATGTAAAACTGAGTATGAGCTATTTAGTCCTGTGGAGAAAATGGAGCCACTCTTCAATATTCTAATACTAGCAGGGGAATGCCTCCACTGAAACTTGTCTTCATGCAAATGGCATTTGGAGACTAGTAGAGGAGAAATGAGAGCATCTACATTTTTTTCGTTAACATCAAAGTAGAGTAGACATGTTGAAAGTATGACATTCAGTGAAGAAAAGGTTAGACATAAAATAGCACTACATAAAATAGTTGTTTAATGCCCATATAGTAACAAATAAAAAATTGCACAGAAATAATAGACACTCAATTCAGGATATTGGTTAATTTAAGGGTGAGAGAGGGTGATCAATCCGAGAGGGGTAAATGGACAATTTTATTATAATGATATTTCTTTTGTAAGCTGGGTATGTTATTCTTGAAACCTGTGTGTATCTTAAATATTGCACAATAACTTTTTATGAGATTGTGAGAACAGTCTTTATTTTAGGATGTGGTTATAAACTTTATGCATACCTATGCTTATATACTTTTCTTTTCCCATCCCCCCTCCCAAATACCAAATTTAAGGTACAAAGATATGATATTCATATTGTTTAAGTTGTCAAAATTTAACATTTCACATCATGAGCCTAATTTTCAGACTGTCGATTAAGTGGCCTCTCTTCTCTCTCCCGTTCCCATTCTCACTACTTATTTCCACCTGATGTGTTTCCACCTGCTTCTGCCTGGGCCCTGGTACTCTTAGGCCCACTCACTCACCAGCTTATATAAACTCAGATCAGCACACTGTCATGCGTGCTTGTCTGCCTGTCTCCCTTTCTCATTGGTGGGGAGAATCCATTTCACTAAGTTCAATGTTCTGGAAGTGTCGACTATGTACTAGGAACATCACTAAGCCCTTTCTCTTAATGTTTTCATACCAAGAATAGAGGGTACCCCCTGTTCTCATCACTTGGCTCCTGTTATATTTGAATCTGAGGGAAAAAAAAAAAAGGAAATTCTACTTTGGTGCAGCCAAATGTCCATCCAGGTTTGAAGATGTTACAGTGCAGCTTCCTGCCTCAAAAATCTCATGGGAGTGATCATAAAGTGTGAAACTATGTGAAAACCTATGCACTGCACTGCACTCCAGATACAGCTCATGGTGGTCTAACTTCTCAGGAAATATCATGGGTGCCTAGGCGGGAATGTAAGTGAAGGCAAAGTTTGTACCACAAAAACTTTGTACCAAGTTTTTTCTTTACAAAGAAAAAAACCTAGGTGCCAGCATAGAGACATCACAAAAGAGACGCCAAGCCTGAACTCTTACTTCCTTTCTCTCTTCTGTCAAATCTATCACTGTAGCACGTGTCATGAGGCAAGCAAATACCATTTGAAGAGAGAACTAGTTTGCAATTTTAACTATGGCAGCACAAAGTATGTCTAGTGTCAGGGTCAGACATTATAAACTCTGGAGATTCCCAGGAGTACATGTTCTGATTTGAGATTTTTCACTTAAAAAGGACTTAAAAGGTTTCAGCTTTCCTGGTTGGCCTCCACTACTAACCTTGATGTTAACAAAAAGAAAGTAGATGCTCTCCTTTCCCCTCTGCTAGTCTCCAGTGCAATCTGTATGGAGACAATTTTTGGTAAAGGAATTCCTCTTTTACGACCCCGTATTATTTTGACTCAGCAGCCTGTGGCATCAGAAAAGTCATTACTTAAAACAATTGGTAGCTAAACCACAGAGGCATAGGATTTTCCACCTTGCCAATTGGAAGGGGCAGTCGAGAATTTGGCCTAACCTGGACTTCTGATGGGATTACGCTGGACAGACTATAGAGTATCTCAGCTACACACCCCTTTACCCCACAGCAGGTTTTTTGCTTGAAAATTTGGAGAATCATTCAGGGGATCTGAGATCTGAGAATGAATCCAGTAGCACCCTCTGGTTTCTTTGATGTCACCTCAGGCTAGTTTTTAGCCTGGGAAAACTATTAATAAGGGAAAGAGGTGGGTGACAACCAAGGCAAGATCCTTAAGAAGCTTCTCAAGCTGTAGGTTGATTTTCAAATTGTACATGTATGGACTATGACAGAGTTTCATGATGATGTTAGCAGGGGTGGTTGAGACCATGGGAGATGTAATTTTTGTTTTTTAAAACTGACCTTTTAAAAAATTACCTCCTGTGAGTTACTTACTTCTTCCCTTCAAGTTTCTGTTTCCTATTGATTTGAAGAGTTCTGGCATATCTACATAAGTGTGTTTACTACTCTGCCATTGTTGATGCAACACAAAAAGAGACAGACTAATTTCTCACAAAATCTCATGAAGATGCTGGCATTATCATCACTACTTTATAAACGAAATTGACTCAGGGAAGTTAAACAAATTATTCAAAAACACATAGCGATTATGCCAAGTGCTGTATTGTAACTAAAGGGACTTAATCCTTGTTTGGTTGAAATTTGTAACCTTTAAAAGAACTAGATATTTGGGTTCAAGCAAATATCTCTGTATAGGTTTAGGGCTTTTTTTCTTTTTCTCCCTGTAAAGGAAATAGAATTAAGTAGTGAGTAAAATGTCTAAAGAACGGATAATTTGAGAGCACTATTTCTTTTCCAGTTTCTGTCTGCGCATGTACAATTTTGTATCTAAATTCCTTTTCAATTAGCATTATAATGTAAGCATTCTCCATATTGTCATAGAATCTTTGTAAGTGTTGTTTGCATCTTATTCCATCAAATAGCTGTAATACCAGTTACCTGAGCATTCTTCTATTCTGTAAATGTAAATAGTTTTGGATTTCTCTCTAGCACAAATAATGATGCAATAAATATTTTAATGGCTAATGTTTCTTGTGTATTTATAATTACTTCCTTAGAACAGATCCACAGGAATGAATGGGTCAAGGAGTACGAGTATTTTTAAAACTATTGTTGCACATGCTAAACAATTTTCTTATGTGCTATAAAAATAATATGTGACACAGGGAACTCTGCTTCACTTCGCTGTACAGTAGAAACTAACACAACACTGTTAAACAAATATACCTCAATAAAAAAAATATGTGGGTGTGAGCTATGTTATCTGTACAATTATATATATATATGTGTGTGTGTATATGTATCAGTGTATATATGAGCAATATATATGTGTGTATACATACAATATATATGTATCTGTGTTATATTACCTGTACAATTCCAAATCGATACAAAATTAGAAATAATGTTGTCAATATATTCCAGTTTAACTAACAAAGTCAAATGTTGGCTCACTTAAGAAACCCATAAAATATTTTCTAATGTTTCAGTGAGTACCTTCAGAAAGGCACTCACAGCATGGATGAAGGATCTATTTTTATCTAATTAAATGTCCATACTGTATTGGTAAATAAATGTGTTAATCTGCAACAGAAAATTATATAAGATTTTAGAAATATTGAAATGCATACCACAAAATGTTGGGCCACAAAAGAGATAATAATTTGAGATGAAGCAAGAATTTTTAAAATATGACCTAAATTGAACCACGGTGGGAGTCATTCCCTAGTGTTTTGTGGTTACCCTGATTCATCATCTTCTAAACATGCTCAAAACAGAGGAATTCCCAGGTATGTTACCCTGAAACTATCTGAGCAAACCCAACCACTGTAAATGATCTTTAAACTACTAAATTAATTCCAAGAACAAGAAGAAGAACTGTCTTCAAAGATGACATGTGTCACAGATCGAAGTAAATTAAGTAACTAAGAGGATGTCTCAATAAAATGCCAAATAAGTGAGAAGAATATGTAAATAAGATGGATAGTTTAGTTTTTTGTGTGTTACTTCAACTTACATGAACCTCGATAAAATTAAAGCAAAATCCTGATTTCCAGGATTTTCTTTTTTCATTTACAACTTGGAGATTTTTCTCAAATTCAGATCATGAAGATATTACATAAAATCAAGTCTGGAAATTATGCTTAGCTTATACAACTTAAGAGTGATTATAATAATATTCCGTGGTTGTCATTCACTGTCAATAAAAAAGAGTTTATAAAGAAGCTCTCCTCTTCTCTAGGGAATAGTGACATTTTGAATGTTTTCTTGGTCCTTTCTGAGCCCCCAGAGACTAAACATACCCTGTCAGCCTCCCTGCTATACCACTCTACCATGTTTATCCCAGAAAGGGAGGGCAGAGTTTGCTTCAGGCTTTATCACCAAACTTCTATGTGTTCAGTCATCTTCCCACAACACACACACACACACACACACACACACATTCTGCCCCAGCGTGGCAGAATGGATCCCTCTCTTTCCAACAGTAACCAACATCTAACTCTCCTACTCTGTTTCAGCTTTCCTTTCACCCTTGGCCAATGGACTCTAAGAAATTTCTCTCTCCATTTCAATACTTTCCAGCCTTGGCCTTTTGTTAGGGATAATGAGAGACAAACTTAGTATAATTCTTGAGTTTCAAGCAAACCTTTCTCTAGGGAATTTCAAGATTCAGCACGGAGTCCAGCACGGAGTGTGGGGAACCAGTGTAAATCACATCCTCACCATCCACATTTTTCACTATGGATTCAACTTAAGTGCACTTTAAAGGCACATTGAAGTGGGGAATACATTTTGCTTGATGACGAATGGATATAGTAAACCGTAGAATTAGTTTCATCAGGTAAGCTCTTTCTTGACCACTCTCTACTTCTACCTCACTCTAAAACCTAACATACCATGCTGTACTGCAATGAAATTGTATGTGAGCTCAAATTTCTCCTCTACTAGTTTATAAACATCTCAAGAGGAAGAAGGAATTTTTTCTTACACACCTCTCTAACTCTAGAACCCAGAAGAGTGCCTGGCCCTTAAGTACACTCAATAAATATTTGTGGAGTGAATGAATAAATAGTGGTCTTTTTGGTTTCAGTGACTGACTACCTCAGTTTCACCTTACTGGCAGCTCTCGTGAATGACTGTAACATAGCCTGGCTATAGTATAAAAATGCCAGGATGCTAGACCAATGATTAGGAGACAGGGGAGGAAGGCTCAGCAATTTTAGTGACAGGATCATATTTTAATTTGTCCTCTTCATATGAGCAGGTCCAATTTGGGAGTGTCCCAATTGTGAAAAGAATTGGTCAGGTATATGAGGTTATACAGAAGAAGAAATAATCTTTCCAGCAATGTCAAGAAATATATTTATTTTTTCACCATAAATTTTCTCATACACGATATATTCATATTAATTTGATATCATAAAATATATTCAATTATCCTAACTTTTATGGTTTAATTAATGGCTTTCATGCCATTATCACATCTAATCCCTCTAAAAAATATATTGAAATTTAGGAACTGATAGAGAAGTTAAGGGTCTTGACCATGGTGACACAGCAGAAAGAGGCAGACTTGAATCTAAATCTTCTCACTCCAGGTATTCTTTCCATTATGTCATAGATGCAAGACCTTATGGTGGGGAACTCAAAGATGAATCAGTCATGAACTGTCCAAGAAGTATACAGTCCACATAATAATTGACCATTATTCAAGGTAGAAATTGGAAGTACCATCAGAAAAATATGAGTAACTTGCAATGGGAGGATAAAGGAGTGAAAGCTGATTTCTCCCTGGGGGAGGGGAAAAGTCTTTACTGATTGGTGAATGAATGGGACTTTTAGGATACTGAGAATTTAGACTGTAGGGGAAGATAATTTTAAGTTGAAGAAAGTGCATAAGCAAGAATCGAGCTTGGGTTGAGGATCAGGGAACAGAGAGTAGCTTAGTCTGGCAGGATCTTGAATGGGTGTAGTGCATAATATGGCTGGAAAGGTCAGCTGGGGCCAGATTGTGAAGGACCTTGAATTCCAAACTAAGGCATTCAAATTATTATGGAGACAGTGATACTGAGGAGGGAAGTTTTCTGAGTGGACCATTGAAATTGTTAACAGGAGGAATGATATGCTTGGACTCTGGCCACTGTACTCGTATCCCCCATTTTTTATCAAATCAAATATACATGCACCTGTTTCTTTGGCTGATGTCAAGAAATCCTTTGATACTTCCCCAGAGTAATATTTTCCTTGTACACCTCAAAAAGGGAAAATGAAGATCCTATGAGCATTTCCAAGAAATGGGCTGTCCCAGGGCAGTGAGCCCTGACTTCTGCCCGACAAAACAGGTCTGCTTTGAGCAGGGTGTGCACTGCACACATTCAGTTGATAGCAATGGGAAAAGCAGATATTCCATCTGCCAACAATCAAACACATAAAATCACCCAGGAATGTACAGTATGCTGGTTTGAACTACATAGGCATTTGCCTCAACCGGAGAGAAAAGACCTGCCTATTTATGTCCCCTGGTAAGGACATTAGTGAAGAAAAGCTTTGATGTTTAAGCAATCATATAATTGACTCTACTGTTGGATCCAGAAGTCCAGGGTTTGTTTCAGGAATGAACGCTGAACATTTTTAACGGCACTGTGAATAAATAGAGGCGTGTGGTGAAAAATGCTAAGTAGATAGACTGTTATTTGTAAAATATTCTGAGTATACAGATTTTAAACTTTGCTTTTCAAAATTTATATTGCCAGTGTTGTTGAATATAGGTTTTAGGTACTATATCCCTGGGATTCTCAAACATGGTCGTGTAAGTTTTGTGAGGACAACATAGGTGGAAAGGATTTAGATGACTGCAGGAGGGCACATCTGTCCTTGGATTTTTATGATTAGAATTCGAGCCAGTTTCTCATCCTTTTACTTCACCCCATACGTCCAGTGAATTTGCCCAGTCCTATCAATTCATCTTTGACAAAATTATACCGTCTGCCCCTTTCTGTCACCAACTTACTCCAGGACTTCATCACCTTCTTCTTGGATGAGTGTAATAGTTTCCTAACTGATTTTCCTTCCTCCAGTCTCCTCTTTCTCCTATCCAATCTGCAAACTACCTCCTTTTTTCCTCTACCCAACCTGCAGCCTTTCCAAACTAGCATTCTTAAAGTACTACTCTTGCCCTCTTACTCATCTGTTCATACCATTTCATGGTTCCTCATTGCCTACTATACAGCTGGGCATTCAAGGTACTCCTCCATTCCAGTATCCATCGACACACACCCTGAACTATGCCACACTATTCACATTTTTCTGGCTATTTCATGTTTTCTGAGATTTTTTTTTTTTTAACCAGATCTCATCTTTTGATTAATATGCTCTTTCCTCCAGCCTTCCTCTTTATCAGCCTAAATCTCAACTTTTCCATGGTTACTCCAGTTCTCATTGGTTTCTAAGTTTTATTTTATTTATTTATTTATTTTTGGCTGTGTTGGGTCTTCGTTGCTGCGTGCAGGCTTTCTCTAGTTGTGGCAAGTGGGAGCTACTCTTTGTTGCAGTGTGCAGGCTTCTCACTGTGGTGGCTTCTCTTGTTGCAGAGCAGGGGCTCTAGGCACGTGGGCTTTAGTAGCTGTGGCACGTGGGCTCAGTAGTTGTGGCTCACAAGCCCTAGAGCACAGGATCAGTAGTTGTGGCACACGGGCCTAGGTGCTCCACGACGTGTGGGATCTTCCCGGACCAGGGCTCGAACCCATGTCCCCTGCATTGGTAGGTGGACTCCCAACCACTGTGCCACCAGGGAAGCCCTCTAAGTTTTTAGAATGCCTTTCCAAATTTATGTCTGAACTCCTAACTGTAGCACTAAATTACGGACTGCCTTACCTGGTTATTTAACCACTTTACATGGGAGTGTTGTCCCCCAAATTAATTTTATGTGCAACGAAGGCAAGGATCATTTTTGGTTCCACTTTTGTAACCTCCAGTGTTCAGCAGCTTTATATATAGAGTGACTTCAAAATAACTGCTTTAAAAATGAATTGGATAGAATAGAACTGAATTATTTTTCTCACAGACAAGATAAATTACTGGTAAAAAAGTTTAGCTAACTTATTTTATCCCAAAATCAGAGAAATGATTTAAAAGATAAGATAAATAGTAAGGGCTAACAATTAAGTTACTGTTTATTTTATTCCAGGCATGCTTTTATAAACATTTGATACATGATTTTATTTAATTTCTTCAGCAACCTTGAGAGGTAGATACTAACATTATTCTCATTGTATAGAGAAGGAAACTGAGATTTACTGGGATTAAGAAACTTGTCCGAAGTCACACAGCTGGTAAATGGTGTTTAAGGATATGCTGTTAAACTTCAGAAACCATTTTCTTAATTACTCCTTGCTATGGGCTGAATGTTGAAATCTTAACCCCCAAAGTGGTGTAGTAAGAGGTGGAACCTTTGGGAAGTAGTAAGGCCCAGAACTGTGGGAAATAAAGTTCTGCTCTTTATAAGCCACCAGTCTGCGGGATTTTGTTATAGCAGCCCAAACAGACTAAGACGCTCCTGTAGCATAGATTTCTTAGAGGGGCATCAGCTCACCATCTGTTGTTTATTAATACAATTACATATTTTATGGTAAAATATGATTAATATTTTACCCATCTAACATGTGAGACTATTGGTACCAGAATAAGAGACAGCTCTACTCATATAAAGAAAAATTGGAAATGACTTTATGGAAAACAAATGTATTCCGTAATTGAGATGGAAAAAAGTCATAGTATAATGGCAAGAAACATTAATACAAGCATATCATTTAGGCATTATGATTTATATTTTCTAGTCTGAACACATATTGCATTTTTATAACCAATAACCATTATTTTCAATACGAATTGATTATTATTCTCCTGACTGTAGCCATAATTTGGCTTTCATTGGAATTTTTTGTTTAGTTTTGAGTCTGATAGCTGAAATATGTTGTAAAGATAATAAAGTTTAGGGAAGAAACTTCCAAATTTAGAATTATTTCTCTAAAAACATATTGTAGACTTTTATAGGAAACAAGACCGTCTAGCTGGTATCAATTTTCAATGAAAATAAATAAGAGGAAAATAGATATTCTTCCAGCAGAAGTAAATATTGTGAGTTTGTGGACAAACAGCCTTCTGACTGAGAATTATGGTTGCATAATATCAATGTTCAATAGATAATGTTTTACATGAATGTTATTAAAGAAACAGTGGGAACTCCACCCTTCCCTTGGGAATATCTACACGATCCTTCAACAACAGAGACATTCAGAAAGTGGTTAGGGTTGGTGACCAAAAGCTTCTCGGGACATCAGTCATCTCCATGGACGGGCTTTGGGCTGAAGAATCTCAGACAGGAAGCAAGGCACTAGTGGGTGTCCAAAATGGGGTCATGAGCTTGGAAGAAGGAAAGATTGTTCTTCTACTCTGGCTAAACGACTTTACACAACTCTGAATAGTTTCAGATGAAGATGATCTCTACCAGCAAGGCCACATGAATAACCTAGTTTAAAACAACAGCGTAGGAGTCAAACACTCTGGAACCGATAGTGACAAAAACTAATGAATAATCCATTTGAATAATTCACTCAAAAAATAGCTTTTATCCAACACCTGTATACAACAAGCACTCTGCTAGGCACAGAGGTTATTTGCCCTCAAGGAGGTCAGCATGGTTTTGAACCAATAATTTGTAAAAGAGAAGTGAGTTATGTCTGACTCTTAAGGGCTTATAGGTACCATGGTGGGGTGGACAGAAATAGGTGCTGCAAGTTTTCTTGACAAAATTTTCCTTCATCTCCCCAAATTCACTCTAGGTATTTCAAGGGGAAAGAAAAGGTGCTCATTCACTTAGTTCCATATAGACAGGAGTCATTTAGTCCTAATGGCCAGGGGAACTTTGGCCTGATCCAAGCTCAGCTCTAGATCCGAGGCTCATCAGAGACCTTGCAGTCAGCAGTGAGTTCTAATCCTGGAAAAACAGAACTGCGGCAGAGCATAAAATCTACGGTATACCTCACCTGGACCATCACCTCACAAAGGATAAGATATCTTATTAAATACTTTAGTGAAACTACCTTCCTTAAGAAAAATTAATAAGATATAGAAGAAGGAAAGTCAGGGCCATTTTTAAATTATAAGGATTCATTTATTATCTGTTCTGCTCTCTCATTAAATTACATCATCATGATTCCAGCTCTCTGATAAATTTCATAAAACTGAACCATGAAAAACAATAACTTCTTCAATATTGATCCCACCAAAATGGGACAGAGGAGAATGGCCAGATTCCTGATCAAAACAGGTATTCTAGGTAACTTCTCTGGGAAGGGAATTATTGTAGTATCTTTAGGGAACGGATGATTGGGACAATTATAATCATGAAGGAGCCACCATTTGTCATTGCTTGCTATGTGCGAGGCACAGCACTAGGTATATTTCATATTTGTCTCAAAATATATTTTGAGGGCATAGATCTTAGATTCTAGTTACAGATTATCCAGCCTCTCTGCTTTGGCTTATGCCATTTCCTCTGTTTAGAACCCCTTTTACTCTCAAAACCATCTGTGAAAATACCATTCAATGTTCCACAACTCACAATTTGTTATATACTTGAAAATTTTTCTAACTTTCCCTATTTTTATAGAATTCGTCTTTGTTCTCTTAAACTCTGTAGTAAGTATTTTATATTTTTCATATAGAACCTACTTTTTGCCTTATCTTGCAGAGTATAAGCTCACAAGCCATGTGTCTGGGGTCCTTACTGTAAGGTAAACTCCTTCAGAGTAGAAACCAAGCTTTCTTAAAGCTTTTTCTTCTCCAAGCAGAGTGGTTTTCAAGGTTTTCTCCATACCTCTCTTGCATCAGAATCATTAGGGGAGTCCATTAAAAGTCTTGATTACTGGTACCCAACTCAGCATTGTTGAATACAATCTTTGGAAGATAGGGCCTTACTTTTAAATCGGCATCTTAAGTGAGTCTTGTGTTCACTAAAGTTTGAGAATCTCTGTCTTAGCATAGAGCAGTGGTTCTTAACTGGAAGTGATTTTACCCCCAAGGGGACATTTGGCAACATCTGGAAACATTTTTGCTCACCACAGGTGGGACAGAGTGGGTCAGTGTTACTGGGGTCTAGAGGGTAGAAGCCAGGAAAACTCCTCAACATCCTGCAATGCACAGGACAATCCCCAGCACAAAAAATTATCCAGCCCAGAATGTCAGTGGTGCTGAAACCCTGGAATAGAAAAAACAGCATCAGGCCCATGTAGGTGATTGATAAATGTTTCTTGAATAAAAAATTTTGTGGTGAAGTGAGTAGAGAAAAGTAAAGCTGAGTACCCTTTGTGAGGGTGCAGCTGCATTCCTTCTGGGATGTGCCTGGTGGGGCTGCTTCACAGCTGTGTAACCTGCCTAGTTGTGTGGGGTTACAGACGCCCAGGACCTCCTAAAGCCCATCCACTCCAGTGACTATACATCACACTTAGCAATCTATAAGAGAGACAATCTTTTTTGTTTGTTTTCAATGTTCTCATCAAAGTAATTTTCTCCTTTTAATTTAGTTCTATATATGGCTTCTTAAATTTTAAAATCACCTAATATGTATGCCCTTGGGCAATCCCAGTGTTCTTGGGACAGGAGGTAGCCTGATTCTCTGTATTACAGGCAAGCCAATTCAAAGTAATTCTATGATTTGTTGGCAGTCACGCAGTGAACCAGTGCCCTCCTTGGGATTAGAACCTACTGTTTTCCACACACAAACCGTAAAGCCACATTGCCTCCCAAATACTTATTTCAACATCTTTGGTCCTTCATTTGAAAGTGGAGTCTTCTGAAATCTAATAGTACATGCTTGAAATGTCTCTTTGTTTATCTTTTTGATTGCTTGATCCTAAATGAATCATCACCCACTATAACAATGTGGCATTTCCTCTCTCTGGAGAGAGAATGTGATTAGATTGTCTCTGTAAAAGAAGTCAAGGATCAGCTCATTTTGACAGTGGTCAGTTTGTAACCTTATAGCCAATGATCTTTATGTGGGAGTTATTTTTAAATGTAGGTCATATAGAACTTTTGGCTATGTTGTATTAAGATGATAAGCAAAGTATGTTTCATAAGAGTAAACTTAGAGATTACTTATGTGTGTATATACACATATAATTCTATAATACTGCAACAAAAGATCTAAAATTAAATATAATATTTGGATAAAGTCATTTCTGACTCTTTATTCCAGCACAATTTCCCTTTTTTGATTTTTGGGTTAAAAAGTCCCTAGCTAGGGTTGCTGTGTGTTGAGGTTCTCTGGCATTTGGATAACACTTTGACTATATAGCATCACGAAAGAAAAAAATGAGGATTCAATTACAGTTTTCCATCTTAAAATAAACTCTTATTTTTTAAAAGGTATTTATTTATGTACGAACTTTTTGGATATAACTAAAATGTTATAACACATTATAGATTCTTCCACAAGTTCTGTGAAGAATTTGGACACAGACTATGTTATTTTCCTCTTTTTTTTTTTTTTAATATTTTAGAAATTCAGTTCTAGTCTGTTCAGGTCAGAAGTAAAAATGAGTTTAAAAGACTGGAAAGTATTTAATAGCATATAAAAACATTTTTCTTGGGTGGTCTCCCTGTAACTCATCTTTTTTATTTTTCTTCTTCTTATCACCTATATTTTCAAATATGTTTCAGTATCAGACAAGCGAATTAAGGGGAAATAACTCCTTTAAAAATCTATTCAAAGAGAGGAGAAAAGCAAAGGCTAATTAATAAGGGTGTTTTACATTTTCTCTTCAGCATTTAGTACGAGGTTAACACTCACTGCTGTCTAATAAAATGAACCAAGAGTGAAAAGTTCAAATATTAGGCTTTCCTGTGGAGCTGGATCCATGAGGTCCTGAGAGCCAACATCAGCGGAACGACAGAAGGGCGTTCATGTTTCTGTCTCGTCTGTGGTGGACTGCTGAGATGGCTACTTGAGGCAAATAATACTCTCCAAACCAAAATGTAACCTGCACCTCAGAAGTTCAGTGACCTAAGGTGAAAGAACTTTGCTTCAAGTCTCCACTAACTTCCTCTGCCTTTCACCAACTCCTCTCCCCAGATTGCTTCCTTAAAGCTAAACAAACAAAAACGCAAAACTCCAGACTTCTTAACAAAAGGCATTTTGTGTTCTACCCAACTGTTGTGTACAATATACGAAAATCGCAGTCATGGCAGAAGGAAACGTACATTAAATTAACATTCCCCAAAACAACTTAAAATCAATGGATGTGTTTTCCTCCAGAGAAATCCATAATTACCTTGGCTTCTGAACAGCAGGAAATAACAGAGTATCATAGACAGTTTTTTGAGTTGACTATAGTTCAGATCAAGGTCCACATATGCTGTAAATCTCTGTAATGGCAAATAACTATCAGGGACCTACTAAGCCATTTAGCAATTTAAGTGGTCCACAGCAGAACTTCCAAATAGATTGGAACAAGTGTTCATTTCTCATGAAGTACCCTGAAATAACCGGTAGACAAGTTAAGGTAACAGCTTAGAGATTTAAGCCTGTGTCTGTAGAATAAGGGTGCAAGATAAAATACAAGGCACCCAGTTACATTTGAGTGTCAGAGAAGCAATGAACTTCTTTTAGTATAAATATTTCCCAGATATTGTATAGGACATCCTTATACTAAAAAAGCATTTGTTATTTATTTGAAATTCAAATTTAACTAGGTGTTCTCTATTTTTATTTGTTAAGTCTGGCAATCCTACCTAAGAAGATATTTCGAGGGACTTCCCTGGCAGTCTGGTGGTTAAGACTTTGTCTTCCAATGCAGGGGGTGCAGGTTCGATCCCTGGTCGGGGAGCTAAGATCCCACATGCCTTGTGGCCAGAAAACCAAAAAACATAAAACAGAAGCAATATTGTAACAAATTCAATAAAAACTTTCGAAAATGGTCCACATCAAAATAAAATCTTAAAAAAAGAAGATATTTCAAACTTTAATTTTAGAAATCCTGTTATTAAACTCTAAATAGTTGGATATATATGTATATATATTTTTTAATTTTAAAAGCTATGCAAGGTATATGAAATGTAAGAAATTGGATGCCAGTGCTAGGAGGCACAGTCTGTGCAAAAATAATTATTAAAAAAGTTGCGGGGTTTTTGTAAGCCTGAGAGATACTTAACACATCTCACACACAGGTTGGCCCTCTCTCTGGGTGCATAATTGTGATGTTTTGGGTGGTGGGCAGCCACCAGTTTACATTTGATGCCATCAATCTAGTTGATCTAAATTTAACCAAAGCAGAGTCATTCTCTGTCTGCAACTAAACAATTGTTCTCAGAAGATGTGTAGGTCCCAGAGTAACATTTACCTTCTATGGATTCTCAATAAACATAGTTTTGTGGTTAATAGAGGATTTTGATTCAAATACTAGTTCTACTACATGTTTGTTTTCAGGAATTGGGTAGGTTATTTAAACTCTCTAAGCCTCAGTTTCTTCATTTATAGAATGAAAGTAAAACCCTAACTCCCAATAAGCTGTTGAGATAATAAACTATTCAAGGAGACCATGTAATTAAAACAGTTACTGACATATTAATGGTTAAGCTACCGATTTCCTGGTTGCCAGGACCTATTCTGTCCTGTTCACGCTACAGCATCAGCACCAAGCACAGTGCTTGAGACATAATGGGGGCTCACATATTTTATAAAATAGTACTTCTATAAATAACTCTAGTAGAAGTAGTCCTGGTAATTCACTAGAGTACCTGATAAAGCCAGAACTTAAATATTTGAAAAGAAATAATTGCTCTTTGTGAGCTTCTGGAGGTTTGGGGTTTTAGGCAGTGTAGAAGCAAATTTTTAAAACAGATATACCTTTTATTTTAAGAATATCACCAGTAAGACTCTTGAGTTACCCCACTAAGTACCAACACAGTGGGTGGTAGTGTGAGGTCATCTTAAACTTGAATGTAGATGCTGCAAATTAAGGTGTTTTGTGTTTGTTCACTAGCAAAAGCTGTATTTTTTTCTGCATTATACCTTTGAAAAATCAGAGTAATCATTACATAAAACATAGATTTTGATTGAACTATAGACATGCCTCATATGGTGCTGCTTAAGATTGAACAATGTAACGTTCAGGAAATATTCTATTAACTACTATTATTGTCCTATCTAGGCTCTAGGTCACACTCCATGAGTTGAGAAGGGTTGTGACTTTTTGAGGAAAAGGATATTCCAACCTACGATTTTCCCTGGGTGTGGGATGAGAAAGTTTTAAAGTGAGCAGGAGAGGACCTTCCATTCTGTAAGATTAAGAGTTGCAAGATCAGACTTGGAGACATGGAAATGTCCAAAAAACAAGCACCATGGAGGCTAAATCTGGTGGAGGTTAATCTGGTAACTGCCATTTAAAAGCAGCTTGGGATCTTAAGTGTGTTTAATTCCTATAAAAGTCAGAAATTAGCCATGTGAGACACTGAAACTTGTGCTTCTATTGTCCCTTTAACATTCAATGAAATTTTACAGAACGCTGCAGTAAGGATCTAGACACTTTTGGAAAATTAACCAAGGGGTCTGTGTCCCTTGCTTGGATAAAATTGGTCTGGGGAGTGAGAACACAGAATCAAGTTATGAGACAATGTGATGTGATCTGCAAGAGCTCTGGAATAGAGGTTGGATGACCAGGATGGATGTGTAGAACATGTGAGAATTCCTCAGCGATTCCCAATTCCCAGAAATCACTTGGGAAGAGGAACACAGTACACAAGTGGACTTCCTGACGTCGATTTGGATATGAAAAGAAATGTAACTTTATTTTGCACTACAAGCTGGTGAAGTGGGGGGACACATTGATTGCATTATGTTCATCTTGACAGCCAGAAAGCTTAGAGCGGAAAGTATTGCCTAATTATAATAATAATCTCACCTGGAACTCCTAAAATCATTAGAAGTTACCAGGAAGGGAAATCCAACTACAGCACCTTCTCTCCTCTTAAATGGTTTGTGACTTTTCTTTTAATCTTTGTTATTATAACAACGTTTTCTGTGTATACTAAGGCGATCTGATTTGAGCATAGGCTGGGATTTAGATACACCTAGGCATGTGCAATGAACCAGAGGGCAGCCTGCCAAGGGTTTGCTCGGATGAGTGACTAGGAAGACTCCTGAGGAAGACAGAGTCACTCACAAGCTTGGCCCCAAAAGAAAACCACAGAGTTGGAGGGGAGGAGTGACTCTGGGTATAATCATTTTGTCACTTGTGTTAGTCATTGGTTCTGTCTCCGTGGATGTATGTCTAGGTCATCTGGGGAGAAGTGGAAGTAAAACCAGAAAAAAAAAACCAGAGTTATTTTATTGAAACTTGTGTGTAGGGAGAAGCAACATTGCTTTAGTTCTCTCCTAAGAAACGTTAGATCCCCCTACCTTGGCCCTTCAAGGATTTCAGAACATTCACCATAGGGTCCGCTGGGAGATTGTGGTGCTTTGTGGAAGACGGCATTGGAGTCTGGTGACAGAAACTGATGGGTGAAGGAGGAATAGCTGTGGAAAGCAGCAGCAGGAGTGCCTGGCAGACACAGACACAGAGGAAACAACAGGTCAGTGGAGCAATTCTCAGTGTGAGAAGAGGCAAGAATCTCCTTGATTAAGCTTTAGTCAGCCTCCTCTGAGCCCTCCAGGCCTGAACTTTGGCATCTTTCCTTGTAGGGCTTGCAACATCCAATTGTAGCAAGAATCTTGTTAAGTCAGTTTTGCAAGAATCTCCACCCTCAATATCTGATCGCCCTATAGATGTCTGATCAAATTTTCATCTCCCTTCCTTAGCATCTGATCACACTGGCCTGCCTTCAGTAATAATCTTGTCAAGTTGGTTTAGCCAGAGAATCCCTCCTTACTTAACCCTGATGTTTCCTCTTAGTAATTTTTCATCCACTGACCCCATGTTGTACTCGAAATTCAGCCCAGTTCTATACTGAAGTCTCCTTTTCCTCATTGCAATAGTTCCAGAGAAAGAGCTGCTTCCGTTACTTTGACTTCTGTCTGGCTCTGGTTTTCTTTCTGAGAAGTGATACTTGATAGATCTAGTATTGAGTAGATCTTGGCAGTACCCAGCATAAGGGGTGATGGTACCCAGAAGTGTTGATGTTACCAGCAGTACCAGCAGAGGCAGAAGTGTGTTCTGAATGTGTGATGACATGGGTGACTGCATAGTTGGTGAGCACATTTGAGACTTCCCTTGATGAGTCTCAGAATATAGGGAAGGAACCTTTCCAAGGAAAGAGCCAAAGAAATAGAGGTTATATTTAATTCTCATAATATCAACCATATTCATTATAAATAAAATATTGTGTAGTTTTAAATATTCTTATCCTTATAGTTAATAAAAACCGAAACTTAGAAAAGCTACTTCACCTAGTGAAAGGCAGATTTGGGGCATAAATCCAAGTGTTCTGATACATTTTCAATGCTTATTCTACCACAATAAAGCTGTCCCTCATTTAAGATATTTCCTATACAGATTTTGATGCCCATGTCCTTTAAAAAAAATTAGACGATGTACAATATGAATTAATAAATTTCTCATTTTTGGTATGTCAGGTGGAATATATTTCATACCTTCCTGCAATTCACTTATTAAAATTTAAAATTGAATTTATTCATTAAAATGCATTGAATTTTATTCATTAAAAAGATGCTTCCCCATCTTTATTTGAAGAGAAATTTATTAAATTTAAAATTAGGATATATACATTCCAAGATATGGCCAGGAATAAGAAGACACAATGCTTAAAAAAGAAAAAAGTGACTGGAGACCCTGAAGAAGCACTGAAGAGTTCTATCACTGTTTTTAAAAGCTACTCTTGAAAAGGACATTCAAACAAGATGGCGACATGGGGCTACACAGGGTCAAAATTACAGGACTTGCCAGGTTAGTCCAGGAAAACTAGAGCAGGCATCAGATTTAATCCGTAAGCAAAGAGGCAGCCAAAGCCAAGAACTGGAACCTTGCCAGGAGCTGAGCTGGGTGGGTGCCAGAGGAGTAGTGAAGAGAACAAGCCAAGGATTAGTAAGAGAAAGCAGCAGAGGTTACGGGAGACAGGAATACAAGAAGCCATTCTTAGGGTTATCTCCATTGCTTCTGGAAAGTGTCCCTTTAGCATGATAATGCCTCATTTAATGCTCCAAGCATGAGCTCACTGCGTAGTGTCTTCAAGGTAATTTTCTACACCTGATACCACACAACCCCAATCTAATCTTCTACGCCTTATAATACAGGATTTTTGCGTGGAAACTGAGGAACATGGCGTCTGAGTTATCCGGGTTGTCATAATGGTACGCAGCAGTCTTTCTGGTCCATTTCTTAGACTGGTGCTCATCCATGTCCCCCAGCCACCACCTTGGCACTGAAGAGTGCCTGACAGAGCCTGGAAAATATATTCATGTTTCTAGTCTATTGTTTTGGAAGCAAGAGGAGTGAGATTTCAGATGGAGTGTGGAAACAAGGAGCCTGAGGGACAGTGTGTTTGCCTCAAACCTGGAGAAAGTCATAGAAAGAAGCCCTTAGTATTAAAATCTCAGAACTCAGGGAGGATCATGGAGATTAATGTGGGTTTTAAATGGCCAGGTAAAGGGATATGTCAGCAGGATTACTAAATATGGTTCACTACTCTGAGGGGTCCTGTGGTGTCTTAATATCTGTGATTATCATCCTTGCAGTGGGAGGTATATGGTCTTGAACTTGTGGTTTGAGAATGTGTGAGAAGTGCCTTCTCCTTTTTCTTTGACTCGGAGCTTTTTTATTTTACCCTAAAACGGATGATGCTCAGGACAATAATTCTCACAATCAATATATATATTTTTAGGGCTTCCCTGGTGGCGCAGTGGTTGAGAGTCCGCCTGCCGATACAGGGGTCACGGGTTCGTGCCCCGGTCCGGGAAGATCCCACATGCCGCGGAGCGGCTGGGCGCGTGAGCCATGGCCGCTGAGCCAGCGCATCCGGAGCCTGTGCTCCGCGACGGGAGAGGCCACAACAGTGAGAGGCCCGCGTATGGCAAAAAAAAATAATATATATATATTTTTTAATTTATTTAATTAATTTATTTATGGCTGTGTTGGGTCTTCATTGCTGCGCACGCACTTTCTCTAGTTGCGGCGAGCGGGGCCTACTCTTCGTTGCAGTGCGCGGGCTTCTCATTGCGGTGGCTTCTCTTGTTGCGGAGCACAGGCTCTAGGTGTGCGGGCTAGTAGTTGTGGCTTGCGGGCTTAGTTGCTCCGCAGCATGTGGGATCTTCCCGGACCAGGGCTTGAACCCGTGTCCCCTGTATTGGCAGGTGAATTCTTAACCACTGTGCCACCAGGGAAGTCCCTCACGATCAATATTTTAAACAGCTAAACTTTTAGTCTTTTATTTACTCTTGCCAAAAAATCCAGACTCTTCAAAGCTAAGAAAGGGAGTAGAAGGCAAAGCAATGTAAATGGCAGAAGTGGGTGTCCTACTACTCTAAAAATGTGGGGGGCACCTCTCAACCACTTGTCTTCTTCAGACCAGTTAGTGGGCATAGTGGTTGTGGAGGAAACTGCAGAAAATGAAAAGACATACCTCTCAAGGAGAAGCATGCATTCGTCAGCCTTTTGCTGACCTCTTTGCTGTATTGTATTTCCCAGATTGCTGTGAAGGTATGCTATTGTTTTGAATTTGCTTTTTTTTTAATCTTTTATATCACTAGCCAAATAAGCAATGGGGTCTTAAATCATACTCCCTATAGTTTTCGCCCCTAAAACTTTCTTAAAGTGAAGAATGCATGCCCAAAAGAAACTTAAAAATACTTGCATAAAAAAAGAAGAGAATTTAATACAAAAAAAAGAAGCAAAATAAAACAAAATAGAGGAAAGGATCAGTTCAATCATTCATGCAGAAAGAATGTTTTAATTTAATTTTTATATAATATGAACATGTTGGAAGGAAAGAGTGAAATGTATTGCTTGTGTTCGGGCAAGAAAATATTTCACTTTAGCAGCTGGTCTGCTCAGAGTTCTGCTTCTCTGTTATCTATGACATTTGCTGAGCCAACAAATCTGGGCAATATGGTCCAAAATGGAAATGCCCAGTGGCCGTAGTTTAGGTGTTCTCGGTGAAGGTACAGTTTTCAATACTATGCTATAACTCCACAGGGAGGAAGAAGGATGGCAGGGATAACGTTGATACGTGTGGCCCCATAGGTGTTGATCCAGCATATACATTTTCTATTTGTCCTCTTCTTTGGACTATGGATAATAGCAGAAGACAAATGCATCTTCATTTGAGGATATTGTGGCAGATACAGCCTAGGGTGACCCCCACTGAGTCACACCCTTGTGTAATGCCATCTCCTTGAGTGTGGGTGGAGTTTGTGGTCTCCTTCTAACCCACAGAATATGGCAGAGATGAAGGGGTTTTTTGGATATAATTTAGATCCTTAGTCAGTTGATAGTAAGTTAATCAAAAGAGTGAGTGACCTATGTTGGCCTGAACTAATCAGGTGAGCCTTTAAAAACCAGGGCCTAATGAATAGTGACGTTGGAAAAAAACAAAACAAAACAAAAAACCAGGGCCTAGGCCTTCCCTGAAGGCAGAAACTCCAAGTAGCAGAGATTCTTTTTCTCCCCGTTTCAGGTTTTCAGGAAGCACACTGCAATGCACTCTGCAGCCTCAAGGAGATAAATCCTGTCAACAACCTGAGGGAGCTTGGATGCTGCTCCATTCTTGGTAGAGCCTGCAGATGAGAATGCAGTCTGTCTGGCACCTTGATTTCAGCCTTGTGAAGCCCTAAGCAGAGGACCAGACTCTTGACCTACAGAAGCAGAGAGCTCATAATTGAATATTAACTTCAGTTTCTAAGTTTGTGGAAATTTGTTATGCAACAAGGGAAAACTAACACCTTCACTGAGCCTTCTCAAAGGGAAAAATGAGCAGAGGCCCACAGTTTAGGATTACCTGACCTTGGATTGGGGAACTCCAGATATTTTTTTCTTAAAAGGGTAGCCATATTGAACATGGTGAAGGGCAGGGGGATGATTTCATGCAGAGAAAAGATTGTTCCTTTTGGTGTGTATGAGCACATCTACAATGAAGAGGATGGTGCCATGGCCCTAGTTCATAGTAAAGCCCATCAAAGCAATTCCCTAGAGTCTGTTTCTGTTTAGTTATATTTGTTTATTTACTTTGTTTTTTAAATTCCACCTATAAGTGAACACATACAGTATTTGTCTTTCTCTGTCTGAATTACTTCACTTAGCATAATAAAGAGAACAAACTATTAGTTACCAGAGGGAATAGGGTGGGGGGAGGGGTGAAATAGGTGAAAGGGATTAAAATGTACAAACTACCAGTTATAAAATAAATAAGTTACAAGGATTATAATGGATAGCACAGGGAATATACTCAATATTTTATAATAACTTTGAATTGTGTATAATCTATAAAAATATTGAATCACTATGTTGTATGCCTGAAACCAATATAATATTGTAAGTCAACTATACTTGAATAAATAGAAAAATAGTTCTCTAGACAGATATAAATTTGCAACATGAGCAGAATCCTCCTTATTCTACCTTTGAAATCTTAGGGAGAGGTAAAATAAATACTGAGCCACCAGCAGTTCTGCTGTATTGAATGGACAATTTCATGCAACCAAGCCCATTCTCAGGAGGATTGGCATAAGGGTGCAATTGAATGCATGAATACGTGTGCCCTGGTAGTGGAAACAAATGTATACCAGGCTTCACTAATGGAGGCCTCCTCCAGGTGTAAGTCTAGGATGGCAGATGTTTATGACATGGCATGGGCAAATGGACCAGCTGCTAATAAAATGAGATTCAAACAGGCAGAGGGCTGAGGAGAACTGCTCAAGGTTTTTAAACCAGGTGAGTTTTCCTGTGGGGGATAAAAGTGAACTAGATTTGAATCAAGCAAAGAGCACAACCTATGTCAATGTCTGAGTTTTTCTGTTTTACTAGGTTCTGGACCTCTGCCTTACAATGGAACAAACATGGCCTTTCAGTAAAAGATTTGCTTTTCCCACAAATGCTCTCTGCTGAGATTGTCCAGCTCTATGTCTTCTCTAAGAGATAGTGATAAATAAGGATTGTGACCTGGACAGCATATGTAGCTCTGACACCTTTCATGCAAGTGCTCAGCTGAATTACTGATCTTGTTATTAATCCTTGAAACACACAGAATTTTCATGGGTGCAAAAACAGGAAGACACCCACAATAACTGTGAAGGCATTATTTATGCCTGTAGGGCACGGTTCCCCTTCTAGAGGTGAGATTTTTCCATTTACAGGATAGACAAGGGATAAACAGCTGCTTTATTACCAGAGCTCTGGTTTGGGGAAATGAGCCCTATCAGATGTGGTGAAGAGCCTTGCACAGCCTCAGGGGTGGATGCCATTCATACTGCAGGGAATAGCTCCCTGGACCTACCTAGTGCACAGCCTGCATGAGTATATATGGGAACCCAGGTGGTGTTAAAGCCTGTGGCCAACTTGGTCAGTTGTTCAGAAGCAAAGGTGAATATATGATTCATTCTGTGATCTGAGCAATGCATCATGTTCTGTCTGTCAAGGTTGAGGCCCTGGGATTCACGGAGATATTGTTAGAGAATGGGACCCATCAGAGCTTTGCTTGAGCTAGACCACGAAGACTCATTGAGGGACAGCAGCCAAAGTCACAAAAGATAGGGATATAGAAATCATTTGCTAAGGCAATCTGACTAATTATCAGATGTTGTCTGATCAGTATGACTGTGACAGAGCAGATACACCCCAGTATCTGGCAGATTCCACATCATTCAATGAATTGATCATACTATAATTAAATCTAAATAATACAAATATTTGAATCTGTTTGCATTTGTTTGTCATCAGTCACATATAAAACATGGACCATTGACATTTTTATTACTGAGAAACAATGAAGCATTGGAAAAGTGGTGGATTTTTGCTTTCCAATCACAGAATTCTAGAATGTGCTGTTTCTGTAGTAGCAAAGAAAGAGTTATTATCTTACTTCAGTCATTTCCCAGGGAACAACCAAATTTCCCTATCCCAAAATAAACATTTTAGGTGTTCCCAAATTCTTTCTTACATTTACTGAGGTTAAATTCACAACAACCCTAAAGAAACTGTTTTATTCTAGATTGCAGCAGGAAGGTAATGATACCTTGGTTATAACATCATGACCCAAACAACCTACAGAAATGTTTAGCTGTCTGAAAAGAATGCCAGAATGGTTTTCCTCTTCACAGTGCTTCTATGAAAAATAAAATGTGGGTGCCATTGTTCGTACAATATCAATAATTATATTTACTTGTTAAGATGACACAAGTAGAATAAAATTAAATAAATAAATGAAATATTAATTCTTATTAATTAATATTAAATTAATTTTAAATCCATTAAACCTACTATTTAATTCATTTAACTGATAACTAAATATCAATTAAATATTATTATTATTAAATAAAATTAAAAGAAATATTAGCTGTGGAGGATAATTTATATCTATGCCTTTTCCCTCTGTTCTTAAAATATGAAAATACTTACACATACCACCCACCACCAATAATAATAAAGCAAACTCCCAAGAGTCCACCGTGCAGTTTAAGAAATAGAACTTGTAGGAGTGGAGTCAAAAGAAGTGAAGGGGGTCAAAAGGTACAAAATTCCAGTTATAAGATAAATAAGCCTGGGGATGCAATGACCATAACAGCATGTTGACTATAGTTAATAATTATGTATTGTAAAGACAACCCAAAGCAATTAAGATTCAACGCAATCCTTAACAAAATTCCAGTGGCCTTTTTGGCAGAAATGGAAAAGCCAGTCCTCAAATTCATATGGAACTGCAAATGCCGCTGCTTCCCCAAGATAGTCAAACATTCTTGGTCATCTGAACTTCCACAAAGCCTGGTCTACACGTTCTTATCTGTTATTGAGAGTTGCATAGAAAACCCCCCACAATGATTGTAGATGTGTCTATTTCGCCTTTTGGCTTTTATCATATTTGCTTTAAACCTTTTTTAAGACTATGTTATTGGGTTGTACAAATTTAGAATTATTATATCTTTGTAGTAAATTTTAACACTTTTTCTTTTTTTACTGAAGTATGATTGACTTACAATTTTTTTTAATATCTGTTCTCATGTAATTTTTTGCCTTGACATTTCTCCCTTGTTAATATAGCTAAATAATCATTTTTAATGTTTACATGAAACATAAATGTTTCCGTTCTTTATTTTCATTCTGTTTATAGTCTAATATTTAATTTTAATAACTTATAATCATCATAAACTTATTTCAATTCAAAAAAAATAATTATGTATTGTACGTTTGAAATTTGCTAGGAAATCTTAAAAGTTCTCATCACAAGGAAAAAAATATATTTAACTACGTTTGGTGATGGATGTTAAGTAAACTTATTGTGGTGAACATTTTGCTATAGGTAGGTATATCAAATTGTATTGTACAGCTAAAATTAATACAATGTTATATTTCAATTATATCTCAATTGAAACAAAGGAATTGAACCCTACTGACCCCTTTGAGGTGTCCTTACCCTTGACCCATACCCCGTAGAAGAATGACCACTATGCTGCGCTGTGTGTGTCATTTCCTTGCTTTTTTATACTTATACGAATATACATACACACTATGTGTATTTGCATGTATAAATGTATGTATCCCTGTACAGTGATTATTAAATATTATACGTTTGTGCACTTAAAATATGGGATTATACAGTACATATTCTGCTGCAACTTTCTTTTTTCACTCAACATTCCTTTTTGAGATTCATCCATGTCACAGCTCTTCAGTGCTATATTGCATTAATATATCACAATACATTAATCCAGTTGACTTTCAATGGACATTTCACAAGAGGACATTTACTTGTTTTCAGTTTTTTTGCTAACATTTATGATCTTATGAACATTCTTGTACATGCCTCCTAGAGCACAAATACAAGAATTTTTCTAAAGCTGTGCTTCCCAATCTTTTTGACAGGACATCACACGTTAAGAATTAACATTCAAACTGTGATTCACTGGAACAAGTCAATTGGGCTGCTCTGGTCAAAGGCAATTGCCTTGACCCTCTCAGACATTCCAAGAGCTAAGGGGAATAACATTTGACATACCTGGCTCCTACTATATAGGAAGCTCTGCTTCAGTGATTTGCTTTCTCCAGGTGAATTACATTGGCTCAAATTTTCAATATAATGTGAAATAATAAGAAAGATAATGGACATCCTTATATCGTTCCTCACCTTAGTAGGAATTCATCTAGTGTTTCTCCATTAAGTAAGATGTTGGCTTTTGCATCGATGAATATATATATAATCTATCACACTAAGAAATGACTCATTGATTTCTATTTTATCAATTTTTTTAAAAAAAATTGAGGTTGACTTATGTGAAATGCCTCTCTGGCATATATGGACATGATCATATAATTTTTTTTTACATCTATAGTAGGATGAATTTTATTAATGGATTTCCTAATATTGAAATACCCACTTGAACTTGAAGTGCTATTGGATTCTGTTTACTAATATTTCATGTAAGATTTCACATTTATATTTAGAAATATAGTGTGTGTAGTTGTGTGTGTGTGTGTGTGTGTGTGTGTAGTTTTTGTATCAATGTTAAACTCACATAATGAAAATAACTGAGGAGCTATACTTCTTTATCAATGCCCTGGCATAGTTTAAATCATTAAGATCATTTGGTCTTTATGGTTTTGTAGATTTCCCCTTTCATACCATTTGTTCTGATGACTTTTGTGGGATGGGGAGGCTCTTTGACAACTTCTTTTATTTCATCTATGAAAATTGGACTGTTTAAAACTTCTACATCTATTGAAGCTTATTGTATAAATTATATCTTCCTAACAGGCTATATATTTCAACTAGTTTTAAAAAATTAATGTGTATATAGTTATGCAATAGAATCTCAAAGAAGTTTTTTAATATTTGGATATTGCCCCTTTTTCATTTCTTATTTTGCATATTTGTCATTCTCTGAGATATCTCCCTTTCTCAGCTAATAATTTGTCTATCTTGTATTTTTCAAGAATCAACTTTTTGTTGTTTTCTAACTCAATGTTTACCTTTAGGAATTTCTTCTGTTTATTTTGCTTTACCCTGTTGGTCTTTTTCTATTCTTTTTGAATTGAATGTTTTATTGATTTGTTTTAATTTTATTGCTATGTGTGCTAAATGCTAGGAATTTCTCTGGAGGACTGCTTTAGCTATGTCCCACAGACTCTGAACCTGTGTCTGTATGGTTTTGAACTCTGTTCCTGGTACCCAAATATGTATTAGATTTCTACTACTACCTAACAAGTTAGCACCAACTAGTGGCTTAAAACAACATTACATTTGTTATCTCACAGTTTCTGCGGGTCAGAAGTTCAGGCATGGCTGAGCTGGGTTGTCTGTTTAGGGTCTTTTAAGCCTGTTATCAAGGTGTCCACTGGGCTGCATTCCTTTCTGGAGACAGAATCTTATGTAATGAAACCTAATCAAGAGAATAACTATCCCATCACCTTTGTCATAATTTATTGGCTATGAACAATAGAACACAAGGGGAGGAAATTATACTTCTACAAATGTGTAACACATCAGGGGTCACGTTTTAGGATGTGTCAGCCATATCTTTGTAAGTATTTTGACTTTTCTCTCTAGCTGGTCTCAAGAACCTTTCTTTGTCTTTGGTGTTCTGCAGTTTCACTATGATGGTTTAGGTATGGATCTGGTTTAATTTTTTATGTGCAGCTTATCCTTATGTTTCTTATAAATGGATTTATATTTTTCAGTAATTCTGGAAATTCCCAGGCATTTTCTTTTCAAACATTACCAGGGGGTTTCTTTCAATCTGAGACCAGATAAATTTAATTACTCAGTTTGGATTTTCCATGAACACATGGAGTAATGTAAATTTGAACCCTAGATTTGTATATGAGAGAGAAGTTTTGTACTTTTTAATTCTCAGAGTATATTATTACTGTTATTTTTTGCACCCAGAGTTCCAGAGAGAAATAAATTTCCTCTTAGTTACCTGACCTGTTATGCCAATTCTTCTCAGTCAACATTTTCACAGAGAATGAATAGCCTGTTTGGTTGTGCTGGCTTTCTTCAGGGGTTTCAGTTCAGTTACCCTATTTGGGGTAGACCCTAGGTTCTGTTTACTGTTCCTCCATGTGCAGCCATTGGGTCCCAATGATATATGTCGCTGGTGTTGTTTTTTATCCCAGGCTAGCCTTGTTTTCCATTTTTGCTTGCTATCCTGGTTTCAGCTTATGATTCATTCGTTTGCTTGGTTGTTTGCTCAGTTCGGTTTTGTTTGATGTTTGGTGATTTTGTTTTTATTTTACTTTCTGGTGATTCAGAATTATTTAATGGTATTTTTGTCACTATTTACCTAGTATCTTCATGTTTTATGTAGTGGGATATTTTAGGGCATAGCCATATTTTTGATGTGGCAGTAAACAGTTTTAAACTGTCTTTAGTCATCACTCTTAATCTAGCCTTGGCTTTCCCCTGAAAATTAAGTAGAACACTTCTTTCTATCCACCATGAATAGTCATCTTGGATTTCTAAGCTTTTCCCTCAGCTGGTCTATGTCTTTCATGTTCCAGTAAGTTTATCACATGACAAAGACTTTTCATTTGTTCATTTCTTCAAATAGGGTGAACATCTTTTAGCAATATTTTTCATGATTAATCCTTTAGTATGGAGGCAGGAATAGATGGAAAATTGGTTTGCTACCATCAGTAGTTAAAATGTTTTATTAGAAACAACCTAAAATGTTTTCTTACAAATTTTAATAAAGATATAAATTTATTCTGTCACTTTTCTTCCTGTGCTTATAACATCCAATCTCTACCTTATAAATATGAAAATTAGAATAACTATTTTTACCAACTGCCAGGAAAACTTTGTTATATCTTGAATTATGATGGGAATTGGTCTGTAAAGAACTTTTTATCTTTGATCTTTTTCTATCTTCTACACTGCAGAGCTGCTTCTACCTTCACAATTAAATAAAGTCCTAGAAGATATCCAAACTTTAGTGTACATAGTATTTTGGTGTGCTTGGTAAGATTGTTTACTCTCTACCTACATATTTATTCTGCTTCTATAAGGTGGATAAGACTGTATTTTTTGCATTTTTAATAAGCACCCTAGGTGAATGTAATACACAAGGACTGAAGATCATAATCTAAGCAACATTGTAGTACATTGATTCAACAAATCATTCTAAAATCTTTTCCTTCTCTTTTCCATTTTAGAAATCATTCTAAAATGATTTTAGAATCATTCTAAAATCTCTCTAAAATCTGTCACAGTACTTTCAACTTTAGGAGGTATCAGAAGACCGGCAACGGATTGAACTGAATTGAATTGGATTGGATTTAAAATTATAATTTACCTACATACTGATTAGTTCCAGACATAGATGAATTTGTTTCATGTTCTGGGTCCCTTCTGACTTGAACATTTTCATTTATTATGTTCTTAATATTGAAGTTATAAATTATAATTTTGACATTTGATAACCCTTAGAGATATTTAAATAACTTCTTTGGCTGTGCAAGCCTACATTTTATTTTTTCAATTCACTATCAGTACTTCTTTTCCTTTTCTCTTTTTGCATCATACCATTGAGACTACAGGCATCAGCATTTCCCATTGAGTTTCCTTCTAGTCATGCTACTTAGATCTGTTTTATTGTGATTTTCTTTAATTATCCAATGATTTGTTTTATTCCAATAATATCTCACTTATAATAACATTATGTTTAAGTGTCCAAATTTTACATAAAATGCAATTAATGAGTGTAATTCATAAGATTTAGCTACATATTTGCTCTTTGTAATCAGGTTTATTTACCTTTTGTTCAATACAACTTTATCACTTTAATAGCATACTCTTGTGTTTTCTTGAATTCGTATCCATAGTTTATCGAGTGTTAAACTAAAAGGATCATAATTTGATTTTCAGAAAAAGTTTGACCTCGTTCTATAAAGTGAGTAATTTACTGTAAGAGTGGTATAGAACATACATTGAATAAGTGTCTCAAAGTAAGTTATATTTGGCCACTGTCAGGACAATAGTAAAATATCTTACATATTTATGAAGGAGTTTGTTCTCTAAAAGGAATAGATTAACAGCACATGGAGTCATTCATATCTCAGGCCTTTATTGTTCAAGATCAAGCCTAGGGTGATGATTTGATAGAAAAGCTCAGCAGACACTGAGAAAATCAGAGTGGCCTGAGATATTAAATCTAGTGGCTTAAGGTGTCATCCTACTGTAGAAGGGATGAGACCCCCATAAAAAACTAAACATGAACAAGATGAACCGAGGACTGTTTTCTTGATTATAGATTTCTGGCAAATTTACTGCAGAGTGAAAAGGAAAAATACAACTACCCCAGGGCTTTCCTGAGCCTGTCTTCTGCTCTCCGGTGGCCACAAGCACGTATCTTGGAGATTTCGCTGCAGTGCTTAGGCATTTGGGGCCAGAGCTCACCCTCTGAGGAACGTGGCAATATGTGCTGGGAACCATGAGAGATTAGAGGACAATAGCCCCAGAGAGCCTTGACACAGCTGCAGCCCCGCAGCTTAATTGGGAAGAGGAAAAAAGATGATCCAGTGGACTTTAAGCCTTGATTTTTCTGTTTACTCAAAATTTAATTTCATTATATTTAATAAATCTACAGTTCAATAGGCTTTTGTACCAGAATTGATCATTCTCATAGCTTGTGTGGGTTTTTCCTAAAATCATAAAACAAATATTTAGTTATTCACTTGGATCTAGGAAGTTAAGTGTAGAGTATCAGCTATAGGAATTAGTTAAAAACATACATACAGGAGTTCCCTGGCGGTCCGGTGGTTAGGACTCTGCGCTTTCACTGCCACATGCCACACGGCGCAGCCAAAAAATAAAACATAAAAATAAATTTAAAAATAATTACATACATACATAAATACATACAGTGACACAGGAATGACAAATTCCAAACCACTAATAAATGTTTTTTTCTGATCACCCTAAAATGTTTAGTATTAGAAAAGTTACTGGACAGTTAGATCTCTCCAATCTTAAGCTGTCATGTATTTGCTGCACTGCTCTCTACCAGGGATCATGAAAGTTATGATTCATTATAACAGTAGCAAATGTATTACGGAAGCCTTTTGTGGAGGAGATGCTCTTAACATCTTGTCTTCAGGATTTCTCTACAATTCTATTTTGGATTTGTTCAATGAAACTCATTGGTCCTGTTTCCTGGATCTCTCACTGAAGACCTTTTGCCAGACTATCTCTGTGGATATGTCAAAACCAGTTTATTGAAACTGAAAACTGTATTTTTTGAAAGAGAAAAGTTCTTTAGGCATGTTATTATGAATGAGAGGCATAGGTACTTTAGGCATATTACTATGAATGAGAGCTCAAATGTGAATATTAAATCTTTGTTTGAGTTGAACAGTTTGTTGATATTTTATACTTTTTATGTGTTAAGGTATAGTACTTGCTTATTTATCCCTCAAGTCCTATGCTGAAATTGAGAAAGTATTTTAACGATATACTCTTTTTCACACTATATATTTCCTTAGAAAAAATGACACCATAGAAAGCAAGCGCCTGCGTCATTAGCAGCAGCAGCAGAGAAAGAAGAATAAAAATTGAGATTTGTTTCCAAAAATGTAACGTTTTTAAGTGGAATAAAATACTAGAAAGGAGATTGGTGGAACCTTGGTTCTGCTCCATGTTCTGCCCCGTCAGCTCTGCTTAATGTTTTCAGTGTCTGAAGTGGTCTCTGCTTGTCTTCCTTAGAGCTTTCCCAAGCAGAGCAGCAGTGAGGAAAATGGGTCATAATTTGGAGTTTGCCTTCCAAGTATTGTACTTTTTCCCCTCATATATTACATTAAGCTATATGTCGTCAAATTCATCAGAAAAATCAGCCAACCTACAAAAAAGAAATGTTTCTAATATCTGACTGGTGTATGTGTCGAGAATCAATACAACTGATTGTTGAATAAAGTATCAGTTTTGTTGGTAATGGATTGACAGTGATAATAACAATATAATAATAGTAAGAATAGCTGATATTTGTTTAGTGCTTCCTATGATATGGCATGCATTTTACATATATTAGCCTATTCATTCCCACAAAAACCCAATAAGTTAGATGTTATAATTACCCATATTTAAGGAAGGTTTAACCAAAATTTCTCTCTTTTACTATAAAACTTATTTATTAACAGCTAATAATTTTAATGGTGATCCAGTGTTTGAGTAGTTATTCCAAGTATAAAAGCATAAGCAGAATAGATAACATTTAGGGTGCTGCTAAAAATTAGGACTCTGATGTCTTTTTAAAAAATATTCCTCATTCTCAGACAAAGTTTGTGAAAACAATAGGTTTAAGTCACAATAGACTTAAAAAAATAGATAAATTCATATTTGTCATAGATTTCAAAAAAGCCAGACAGGTATCAGTTCAAATTCTTTCTGCCTCTTGCTCTGTCTCTCTGTTTTCTTTGTCTCTCTCTGTGTTTCATTTTGTCTCTCTGTCTCTCTCTGTATTGTTCATTATCAGTCTTTCCCCCTCTCTCTCTTTCTCTATCTCTCAACAACTCACTGATACATATATCCCTGAACAAGTTACTTAATGTGTCTAAGTCTCAAATTTCACATCCATAAAAGCAAGTATGATAATATACTTCATAGTGTATTTTAAGAATTGAATTTGAAACTACAAGTAAAGTATTACTCAGAGTGCCTCTTATATAATACATTATTTTCCATTTCCTTCACTCAATCTCCTGATGATAAAGTATTTAGAAATCCCATGCACTATGGATGTTAATTTCCAAAAAAGTCAAGTGGGCCTCAAATGGCAATTTTTGTATAATATACTCATTACCAGGAAACGAAAGCAATTTCTTAATAGATACTGCAGGCTATAAAAGAACTACAAGATGTTGAATAATATTTCAATACATTAAAATAAGTGATACATATATAAACAACTTTGCAGTGAGATGACATTATATAAAATTATATTGACATAGTGAGGTGTTGAGTTATATGTGGCCAGTAAGAGAGCAAGATGGTATACAAGGTGCTAATTTTTCTGCAGGCATTAAAAAGAAATTTAAGGAAATAAAGACCACTGAGGCCTGGGTTTTGTTTTGTTTTGTTTTTAATTGGAATATAATTGCTTTACAATGTTGTGTTAGTTTCTGCCGTAGAACAAACTGAATCAGCTATATGTATATATATATATCCCCCCACTCTTGAGCCTCCCTCCCTAGGTCATCACAGAGCACAGAGCTGAGCTCCCTGTGCTATACAGCAGCTTCCCGCTAGCTATCTATTTTTCACATGGTAGTGTATATATGTCTATGCTACTCTCTCAATTTGTCCCACCCTCCTCTTTCCACCCGTGTCCACAAGTCTGTCCTCTAAGTCTGCGTCTCTTTTCCTGCCCCGCAAATAGGTTCATCAGTACCATTTTTCTAGATTCCATATATATGCGTTAATATATGATATTTGTTTTTCTCTTTCTGACTTACTTCACTGTGTTTGACAGACTCTAGGTTCATTCACATCACTACAAATGTCCCAATTTCATTCCTTTTTATGACTTAGTAATATTCCATTGTTTATATGTACCACATCTTTATCCATTCATCTGTCGATGGACATTTAGGTTGCTTCCATGTCCCGGCTATTGTAAATAGTGCTGCAGTGAACATTGTGGTCTCTTTTTGAATGGTTTTCTCGGGGTATATGCCCAGTAGTGGGATTGCTGGGTCATATGATAGTTCTATTTTTAGTTTTTTAAGGAACCTACATACTGTTCTCCAAAGTGGCTGTATCAGTTTACATTCCCACCAGCAGTGCAAGAGGGTTCTTTTTTCTCCACACCCTCTCCAGCATTTATTGTTTGAAGATTTTTCGATGATGGCCATTCTGACCATTGTGAGGTGATACCTCCTTGTGGTTTTGATTTGCATTTCTCTAATAATTAGTGATGTTGAGCAGCTTCTCATGTGTTTGTTGGCAATCTGTATGTCTTCTTTGGAGAAAAGTCTATCTTGGTCTTTGGCCCATTTTTTGACTGGGATGTTTGTTTTTTTGATACTGAGCTGCATGAGCTGCTTGTATATTTTGGAGATTAATCCTTTGTCAGTTGCTTCATTTGCAAATATTTTCTACCATTCTGAGGGTTGTCTTTTGGTCTTGTTTATGGTTTCCTTTGCTGTGCAAAAGCTTTTAAGTTTCATTAGGCCCCATTTATTTATTTTTGTTTTTATTTCCATTACTCTAGGAGTTGGCTCAAAAAGGATCTTGCTGCAATTTATGTCCAAGAGAAGTCTGCCTGCTTTCTTCTAAGAGTTTTATAGTGTTTGGTCTTACATGTAGGTCTTTAATCTATTTTGAATTTATTTTTGTGTATGGTGTTAGGAAGTGTTCTAATTTCATTCTTTTACATGTAGCTGTCCAGTTTTCCCAGCACCACTTATTGAAGAGGCTGTCTTTTCTCCATTGTATATTCTTTCCTCCTTTGTCAAAGATAAGGTGACCATATGTGCATGGGTTTATCTCTGGGCTTTCTATCCTGTTTCATTGATCTATATTTCTGTTTTTGTGCCAGTACCATACTGTCTTGATTACTGTAGCTTTGTAGTATAGTCTGAAGTCAGGGAGCATGATTCTTCCAGCTCCATTTTTATTTCTCAAGATTGCTTCGGCTATTCGGGGTCTTTTGTGTTTCCATACAAATTGTGAAATTTTTTATTCTAGCTCTGTGAAAAATGCCATTGGTAGTTTGATAGGGATTGCATTGAATCTGTAGATTGCTTTGGGTAGTATAGTCATTTTCACAATGTTGATTCTTCAGTCCAAGAACATGGTATATCTCTCCATCTGTTTGTGTCATCTTTGATTTCTTTCATCAGTGTCTTATAATTTTCTACATACAGTTCTTTTGCTTCCTTAGGTATGTTTATTCCTGGACATTTTATTCTTTTTGTTGCAATGGTAAATGGGATTGTTTCCTTAATTTCTCTTTCTGATTTTTCTTTGTTAGTATATAGGAATGCAGGAGATTTCTGTTTATTAATTTTGTATTTTGTGACTTTACTAAATTCACTCCCTGATACCAAAACTAAAGATATCACAGGAAAAGAAAATTACAGGCCAATATCACTGATGAACATAGATGCAAAAATCCTCAACAAAATACTAGCAAACAGAATCCAGCAACACATTAAAAGGATCATACACCATGATCAAGTGGGATTTATTCCAGGGATGCAAGGAATCTTCAGTAAACCCAAATCAGTCAATGTGATACACCATATTAACAAATTGAAGGATAAAAACCATATGATCGTCTCAATAGACACAGAAAAGGCTTGCGACAAAATTCAATACACATTTATGATAAAAACTCTCCAGAAAGTGGGCGTAGAGGGAACCTACCTCAACATAACGAAGGCCATATATGACAAACCCACAAAAAACATTATTCTCAGTGGTGAAAAATTGAAAGCATTTCCTCTAAGATCAGTAACAAGACAAGGGTGCCCACTCTCGCCACTATTATTCAACATAGTATTGGAAGTCCTAGCCACAGCAATCAGAGAAGAAAAAGAAATAAAAGGAATCCAAATGGGGAAAAAAAGAAGTAAAGCTGTCACTGTTTGCAGATGACATGATACTATACATAGAAAATCCTAAAGAAGCCATCAGAAAACTACTAGAGCTCATCAAGGCCTGGGGCTTTTAAAGAAAGCCTTGAGCAGGCCCTGGAAGGATAGGTGCTCTATGAATATATGGGCTAGAGAAGGAGGGAATTCTAGACAAGGAAGCACTTGAATTAATGTACCGAAACAGCAATAGCTGTGTGTGTGTTTGTGTGTGTGTGTGTGTGTGTGTGTGTGTGAGAGATGTGCATGTGTGGAGGCTGGGGCTGTCACCCTGTCTTGATCACAAAGTTCTTATTTGTCAGCAATAAGAAATGAGGTTGGATGGGTTTGCTGAGGCAGGATTATGCATTCCTGAACTCCAGGCCCAAGAGCAGTGCTTTATCATTGGCTTGGCGTGAAGGTTCTTAACAATTTCACTTAATAATGTTGATTGGCCATACGTCCCCAATTTGTGAGTGTGAATAATGGGCTGTTTTTTCCCACTTATTTGTGTATTTTCCCAAATTTTCAAAGTATTTGATTAGCATTGATTGTTTTTTCTTTTCTCTAGTAAGGGTATAGTATATTTATGAATTCTACCTAATCAAGCACCAAGCTGGAGATAATAGGAAGAAATTGAATTAAGTTTTAAGTATTTATTGAGTGCCTATTATGTATCACACTCTGAGCTAAGTACTGAGGAGATAGCAGTGAATGAGAAATACAATCTGTGTCCACACAGAATTTACAGTCTAAAAGAAAACAAAAGCATTAATGAAAAAAAAAAAAAGTACAAGCAGTTTTGAGAGACCAGATATCTAGAGTGCTACAACCTAACCTAGAGAATAAGAGAAAATTCACAGAGAAAAGACCTACACTCAGAGGGATAGTGGGTCTTTATTCATAAAAAAAGTTTTACTTACTACCTGCTAAGTGCTTTTGAGAAGAGGCAAACTTAGCAAGAAAACCAAACAGCTCTTAAAAGATTGTTGGGAAATAAGGTAAACACATTTAAGAAAGTCATTAATGATGAGCTGGAATTCCGTTTTATTTCAGGTCCAGAAACCATCTAAACGGGGCTCAGCCATCATTTGAGGTGATGGTTGTTTCTAGATGCACCACAGCTCATCTGTGTTATTAGGTTAAACTCCTAGAGGATAGCCATGTGGACTTTGATGGTTAAGGCAGCTCAGTGGCTGTGGCCGCTGACCCACATGTTAATAGTTAAGGTTCTGGAGCATCCGTGGTCCACAGCATGCTGGCTAGTGCAGAGACTCTGTGTGACAGGAGCATTCAGTAGGATTGACTTTTGGCGGATGTTGCTGTCAGTTTCTTCTTCAGAGGTTGAAGCAGGGGCCACATTTAAGCTTTCAGACAGAATTCAGACACACAGAATTTGCAAAATGTTCTCATGCAAAATACCACTCTCTGAGACCTCTTAATAGGTGTTTATTGGAAAAAAAGGGTCAGAGGAGGGGAGGTTTTTCCTTGGTTTTGTCAAGTAGAGAAACTCAGGATAAAGACAATCAGGATTTTTACACTCTGTAGTATGTTTATGTGAGTTGAGACTCTTGGAGTGTGTTATGGCATGCGACATTTCCCCAGAGTAGTTCATTATGGGCCCTAGTAACAACTTGATACACCACTGTTCATGCCTGGTTTAGGAAAGTCTACAGTAAACCATAGCGGCCTGATCTTGATTATGGTGACATTTTTATTCCTTGACATCTCTGAGATTCAAATCAGTCTTTCTTCATTTTACACCCCTGACACAGCGCCTTTGGCCTACAGCTGAAACCAGTCCTGGCTTGTCAAAGGAACTGACTGAAGCCAGATTGAGTGTTTTTTTTTTATCAGAGAATGCCACACACAAGCTTTTAGAAACTTAACTCACAGGAAGTTCTTAAATACTACATCCAAAACAAATTAAATGCCTCATGCTCTAACTTCAGTCATGTATTTCTTGTTCTGACCTCGGTGGAAATTCAAAGCAGCTGATAACTATTATATAATCATTCTCACATATTTGTTTACTGTTAGCAAATCATTCCTTAGTTGTTTCTTTTTAAATGATGAATTATCCTAGTTCCTTTTAAATCTGTCACATTGAAGCAAACATTGGTTTCACTTCTGGCAAATAATCCTACCCATGTCTGCCTGGTGATAAAACCCTGTTAGGAATGTAATTGTGTCAGAAACTTTCTATAAACCTTTTTGGAAGAAATTTACATATTCCTGAAACACTTCCTTAGCTGCATTTAAACTTCAGTCCATTTGTGAAATGGCCACTGATTTTTGTGACTAACAGTGTTTTTACTCCTGAATTAGGGTTGGCAGAGAAAATAAAAGATTCCCAGTTAAATCTGAATTTCAGATAAATAATGAATACTTTTTTAAATACAAGTATGTCTCATATACAAAAAATTATTTATCGTTTATCCACAATTCAGATATGACTGGCAATCCTGTATTTTTGTTTGCTCTATCTGGCAACCCTAATGAGATACTTTGAAGAGCACTCACGTATAGTAGCAGCCATTCTTGTGTTTTCAGTTTAAAATGAGTCACACACCTCTTTCCTGCCAATATCAGAAGCAAAAAATATTCCAGAATACTTGAATAATACCTCTTGTTGGCTCTAATGTTGATAATTGACTACCAATGTCAAGGTTTGAAAGAGTTTTTACCTATTACAGTGGAAAGCTTAGGAATCATAAAGGCCACTGTGACAGTGTAATCTTGGACAAGTTCCTTAATTTCTCTGAAGGTCAGATTCTTCAACTGTTAATAGGGATAATAATAACTACCTTATAGGCCTGTGGCAAAGATGAGAATAATGTAATTTTTGTAATGGGCCTGAAACAATACGTGGGGCTTCCTTCTGCAACATCCTACAAATATTGGTGCAGTGACAAAATGTGGTGGGTGTAGTCCTAGGTACCAGGGAGATGACAGTGAACTAGACAAGGTCCTTGTAGGTAATAAAAAGTCAAGACACAATGAAGCAAGGGGAGTTTAAATAATGGTGATAGCTAGGCAAGAAACTGACTGGGTGAACATGAAGGGCCATTAGATGGGAGCATGCTGTTTAGAGTAGAGGATGAAAGAGTGTCACCAGGGTCGCCCTGGGGTGGTAACAATGAGGCTCAGTGAAAGAAGGAGCTGGCCACACGGAGACCTGTGGGCAGGGCATTCAAGACAGGAGGAGTGCTAAGTGTAAAGGCTGAGAGAGCTTGGCTTGCTGGAAAAGTTGGGAGAGCAGAGGGGTGGGAGTAGGACACCAACAGCAGGGCTGGAGCATGGAGTTTTTTAAATTTGCGATACTTTTATTTGCGATAAAATACAATATAAATTACCATAAAAATGAAATGAAGAAAGGCACATACAAAATACAAGTCCATAGTTCTTAATTAGCTTCAGCAGCATAAAAGCATATTTCATTAAGTGATATCAGAACGAGCATAACAGAAAAAAGAATTACGAAAATGGTTACACATTCACTGAAAGTGTGCATACAGGCAATTAATACACCCTGTTCAGTTAGCTTTGCCCACCAATCATACCTGTGAATGTGGAATGTCAAATGCTATACAAGTTTCTTTGCAGGTGGGTGTTGGTACAGGCACCACACTCTGTGTATGTGGAGAACTGTTCTAGTCAGAGAAAGGTAGAGGTCAAAATGGCCATGGTAAGAAGTCAAGATTTAAGTGCTAGTCAGATAGTAAATTAATAATATGAAGAATGCTAATAATGAAGATTTGGTTTTCCAGTGAGCTGTGAAGAAAATGGAATTCTCTTTATCCTAAACTTCCCAGAAACTTAGGTCTGAGCACGATGAGTTCACTATAAAAAATGTCCACAATGGCAAAATGTCCACCTTCTTCCAAGGTTCCCACCATTTCCATAGCACCAGGTGGTTCTTCTTTTCAGTGGCATGCCGAAAAAAATGGGGAGACCAAATAAGTCAATTTTAGTCTGACTAGTAGCAAGGCTTGGGCAAGTTTCTTAACATTTCCAGGTCCTAGTTTTCTCACTTGTAAAAACAGGATGAAAGACTAGCTAATATCTCAGGTACTTCTGAATTCTAAAATTTTATAAATCTCTGTTTCCAGTTGTGTCTTTTTTCAACAGTAGAATAAACTTTTCAGAAAGAAAAGGGCTTGCTAAATTAAAAAATCAAATAAATAAAAATAATATTGATTACTTTAAAATAAAACAGTATAAACCGCTTTGTTGATTGATTAAATCAAATTAATCAAAATAAAATTAAAATCAAAATAATAATTTGATTTTAGTGGAATGAAACTGCTAGAAGATATTTGAATAGCAAAAATTTCTAATATTTACCATATCTTGCCTTTGCACTGGATTTGTTATCTTACTAGGAAAGGGTTTCCAGCATACTGTGGTCAGGCTGTCTATAGATTCGGAAAAATTAGTATCCGTTCACTTCCTCTTTTATTCTTATTCCAGTACTCTTCACCATGATTCAAACTTTAGGCTTATTGATTTCTATATAGATGCTCTATGGTAATGTAGGGAGGTGCCAAAAAAATAATAAGAGTTTACTCTTAGAATCTTTTAAATGTACATTTTGAAGTGATGAAAAGAAAATGTTCTGGAAGTTATCCCTTCATCAATTAAATATTTACTGAACACTTTGTTAAATATTAGAATAATATAAAAAAAATGGTACCCAACCGTGCCCATGAGAAGATTATGATTCATTTGGGGAGAAACACTCAACTTAATGGGTACAGTTCTTTAATTGAGAAAAGTACAAAGTGCTCTGAAAACCCAAGGGCTGGAATGGCTAACTTCCTGGGAGAGGTAAAACAGGAGGGTTTGGGGATACTAGAATGGGATCTTGAAGAATCGCTGGAAAGGATATTTCCATCCAGAGGACAAGCTTGTGCCCTGGTGCAGCAGGGAGAAACGTGAATGGAGAAGACAGGTAGTTCTATGAGGCATTTGGAGGCAACAGGCATGTGCAGCTAGTTATATTTGAAGGTTCCCTATCATGTTATCAAGTTATTTTGTAATACATGAGAATACATTCTGGAGGATTTAAGCCGAGAATACATTCTAGAGGATTTAAGCTGAGAAATAAGGAGTAGAGTCATTGAGAGCCAATAGTGTCAGGCATTTTACCAATATTACTTCACTTAATCGTGATCTTTCCTACCTCACAAAATGAAGGAACCTGAGACTCAGAGAGATTAGCTGACTTCCCCAAAGCAACAGAGCTAGTCAGTGGCAGAGCTGGCATTTGAATCTAACTGTTTGACTTTCTAATTGTTTTCCAAGTTCCAAAAGCCAGGCATTTTACTCTCAGCACCAGAAGAAGCGGATATGTCCCTGGTGGGAAAAGTTCTCATCTGTGTTTGCTCTCAGGCCACCCAACTTCCAATGCTCCCTTCAAAAGGTTCTCCCCCAGGGCATTTTCTGTGCAAGGGGATGGGAGTTTACCTAAATGCGGAATGCAATGCCCCTCCTTATCAACAATGGCCTCACGGGGTCTGCCTTCAGGCTTTTCATCCCAATCCGGCAGGTCTGGCAGACCAGTTCACAGGCTACGCGGACAAACTTAATTAAATTCAAGTGAGTGTTGTTACCAAGACCTGACAGGCGCAGTTGTGTGTAGCTGAATAATTGAGTTGTGCGGAGGTTTTTTTTTTTCTTTGCCTTCTTGGTGGTAGGCTTTTTTTGGGGGGGTTTTGTTTTGTTTTCTTTGGGTTTCTAAAGATGACCCTGACACTTTTCATAAAGCTGTTTTCTAGTAGGAACGCCCTCCATCAAAGAGACGCAGTTTGGTTGCCAGGCTACCGTGAGAAAAGAGAACTCTGAAGTGACAATGCCGACCTTTTCTTGGAGTATCCAGGGTCTATACTTCTCAGTACAAAAGTACTTCCCATAGACCTCACAGCTAGAACTCCACAGTGTTACTACCTGAGTCCTAGACTGCTAGGCAGGCACAGCCTCGCCTGGACTAAGCTCACAGCTAGGATTAAAAAACTATATCAAATCAACAGTGAGGAAAAGAAAACATCATTTAGAGATTCGTTTTAAAAATCACTCATAATAAGCACAGATGAAACCAATTAAGGAGTATTTTCTTCAAGCAGCCCTCTGGCACAGGGAAAGAATGATGCCTGGTTGAGAGAGGCAACAAAGGGTTTGCAGCTCACGTGTTTGTGGGTAGATTGCTTGCAGTCTGTGCCTGGATTGTAGGAGCCTTCCCTACCTCAGATTTTGGCTTTCAGGGTTTTTTTAGATAGTCTTTTTTTTTTTTTTTTTTTTTTTCTGCTGGCTGTTTAAATATCACAGAGCTTACAACTCAGGGTTTCCTCAGTTCCTGCTTCCCATTGATGGTCAGTAACCATCCAGTCTTTTTTTTTTTTTTTTTTTTTCCCCCGGTCCGCGGGCCTCTCCTTTTTTTGGCCTCCCCTTTTGGGGAGCACAGGCTCCGGACGCTCAGGCTCAGCGGCCATGGCTCACGGGCCCAGCCGCTCCGCGGCATGTGGGATCCTCCCGGACCAGGGCACGAACCTGTGTCCCCTGCATCGGCAGGCGGACTCCCAACCACTGTGCCACCAGGGAAGCCCACCATCCAGTCTTTGTATTAATTTCTAGTATGAAGTACAAAACAGATATAAATGAAAATGAGTATTTTTAAAATTTCTATTCTTTACATGTAAATCACTATTTGAAAGAATATGGACTGGTAGAAATTTTCAGTTTTTAATCAGTATATCGGTTTTTAGATAGGGCTTTTGGCTTAAATACTTGAATATATTTCACTACAGTAGGCCATGCTGTCGTCCAAAGTCATTTGAGTGTTTATAAATTAGATGTGCACAATATATTGAGTTTTCTTCTTTTTATAATATTTTGATCTCATAGCTTCTTCCACCTTGATAATGGTACGGAACCTGGCAGTTCATAAAATGCTATCTTTTACACAGATTATTTCTAGATGATTTTATCTTCTCCAGTTCCTGTGATATAGGTTAGGGTAGATATTGTTATCCACATATTACACATGATAAAGTGGAGCTTAAGGCACTGTCCAAAGCCACATACCATCTTTGCCAAAACTACATTGTTTCTCAAAAAAGTCTCCCGATTCTTGTGCTAGAGTGGGTAGGGGGGAAATTCTGACTCTCAGTGACTCCATTCCATCCTTTGCTTTTTTATTTTTTGGTAGTGGTTTTAGAAAGTTTCCTTCTCTCCTTTGCTGGACCTCTGAAGATCTTTGGTTTTCAGGACAACTCTAAAGTAATACAAGCTCTGATCATTGCTGGCCAAAGATGAATTCTTCCATTGGTCTCTATGGCTTTCCCTCTTCAATCAGAGAATATTCTATAGTTTTAACTATTAATTTTAAAAGTATCAAAAAGTGGTCACTTGATTCATTTGCAATTCAGTCAAAAGTACTGTGGTGGAAATCCTCTGAAATTTATAGATGAAATAACTAAAGCACCTACTAGGTGCTTAATTTTAAAAAACTATTTATTGAACACCTAATATATGCCAGATATCATTCTAAAAGATGGAACTCTAGCAGTAAACAAAGAAATTGCCTGCCCTTATAGGTTGGTGGAAGTCGATTTCGAACAAACATGTGAGGTCAGGGCTCCAAGAGTGGCATAGTAATAGTCCTTGGCTGGTGTTTTCACACTTTTTAAAATGTCTGTAGGTGATTCTAATGTGCTACCATTTGTATTTGGAATGTAGCACAATGCTTTCCCCTCATACTGGGGGACTTTATTTTGTTTAAAATGGTCTGTAGAGTTTTGGGATCTAAATATCAACATTTCCTTTATAAATAACAATCAAAAAAACATTTTATTGAGAAATACGTATAATCTATGAAGTTTGGATGTGAAGACCTGTAGGCATTCTTCTGGGACAGTTTTAACTGAGAAGATGTTTTGTGGAAAATGTCTATATTTGAAACAGGGAATTTAATCCATGGAATTGGTTAAACAGATTAGGGAGGGGCCAAGAAGCCGAACAAGTCACTGAGTCAGAGATTAACAACAACAAGGTGTGGAAGCCCTGGCTGGAGGGGAAAAGGAGAAGGTCCAGGGGCACCAGGGCCACATAGCAGAAGCTGGAACCATGCCAGCTCAGCCCAGTGAGCGCTGGAGACCAGACTGAAGAGGCTGCTCTCAGCAAGGGGAGGGAGTAAATCTCCTGCTTTCTTCCTTCCTCCCATCCGCTAGTATCCCACTAGTGTCTTTCACTAGCCAAACCCAAGCAAATGAGTTGACAAGGGAGTTTGAGAAACACAGGCGGCAGGACTCAGACCCCCTTAGGATGTAGAGGAGAGCAGACAAAGAGAAGAAATGAATCTTATGGACATGGACCCAAGACTAGTACATGTAATGACTTTTCTTTGTTCAGAGAAGACTGTGGAACCAAACTGCTTGGACTCAGATCCTGGCTTTGCCACTAATTCTGTGTGTAATCTTGGGTAAATTACTTAATGTCTCAAAGTCTCATCTTCCTCATCCGTTAAATGAGGGCCAAATAGGAATGACATTATGTAACTTGTAAGACCGTGGTGAAGATTAAATGAAATAACGTATTTAGTGTGTTATTATTATCATTATTATTGTGTGTAAGGCATTGTACTGGGTAACCTGAGAAATGTAATAAAGCTATCACTGCCCCGAAGGTCATGTGTAATTTATGTGGGGAAGAAAACACACTGATAAATAATATAAGGGACTATACCATACAGAGGGAGGAGTGAATGGTGCATACAGGCATACCTTGTTTTATTGTGCTTCACAAATATTGCGGTTTTTGCAAATTGAAGGATTGTGGCAGCCCTGCGTTGTCAGATGATGGTTAGCATTTTTAGCAGTAAAGTATTTTTTAATTAAGGTATGTACATTTTTTTAGACATAATGCTATTGCACACTTGCTAGACTACACTATAGTGTAAACATAACTTTCATATGCACTGGGAAACCAAAAAATTCATGTGACCCGCTTTATTGCAATGTTTGTTTTTTGTTGCTGTCATCTGGAACGGAACTCACAATATCTCCGAGGTATGCCTGTGTTAACCAAGTATGGAACCACTGTACTCAGCTTCCAAGTTGCAAACTGAAAGGGATGGTACTTTGTGAAATTACTTTTTTTTTTTGCGACACGCGGGCCTCTCACTGTTGTGGCCTCTCCCGTTGCGGAGCACAGGCTCCGGACGCACAGGCTCAGCGGCCATGGCTCACGGGCCCAGTCGCTCCGCGGCATGTGGGATCTTCCCGGACTGGGGCACGAACCTGTGTCCCTTGCATAGGCAAGCGGACTCTCAACCACTGTGTCACCAGGGAAGCCCGGAAATTACTTTTAAGACCTAGTAGTATGATTAGTGTTTAAATGTCCTATCTAGATTTGTGGTCAAGAGAGCATTTTGTTTTTTATTTATTTATTTTTGGATTAAAAAAGTAATAATATTCATTGTAGAGAATTGCAATGATACAGAATGATACAAAGAAGAAAACAACAATTATTGGTAATTTTAACATTCAGAGATGGGTACATATATCTGATATATTTTCTACCAGTCCTTTTTAATAAATGTATTTAATGTATATATACATTATTTCACTTACAAAACTTAAAACATAATTATATATAACTATAAATCCTGATACTTTTTTCATTACTACATTGGAAAGATTTCCAGGTATTATTAAATATAATTTACAAAAGTAATATTTGTCTATATAATATTGTATATTATGTCTGAACATTAATTTATCTATTATATTTGGACCTTTGATGAATTTTCAGTTTTTTCACAATTAGCAGTAGTGGTGGAATGCTGTCACTCTAAACAAAGGAAGTCAAGCTCAAACACCTGCTGGGTCAAATCGAGTCCCTACAAAGGTGTTAAGCGTGGGATAATATGGAGTGGTGAGGTCTGTGGTAGACACTGGAGAATGCATGCCCTGTGGAAGGGCATTCAAACCACACCACCAAAACAAAAACAAGGGCTTCCCTGGTGGCGCAGTAGTTGAGAGTCCGCCTGGCGATGCAGGGGACGTGGGTTCGTGCCCCGGTCCGGGAAGATCCCACATGCCGCGGAGCGGCTGGGCCCGTGAGCCATGGCCGCTGAGCCTGAGCGTCCGGAGCCTGTGCTCCGCAACGGGAGAGGCCACAACAGTGAGAGGCCCGCGTACCGCAAAAAAAACCAACAATGGACAGGAACAGGCTTGCACATTTGGGTTGCCAGTTTGAGACTTCTGGACATTTATTAACATTTTCCAGAAAAGTATCTGTAGGAGATCGAATGCTTGGCCCAATTCTTCCTCCTCCACTGAATCCATAACCCTATGGTGGTTTTATTTGGATGGAGCATATGTCCCTGCTCTTTGACTCACAGTTGGGTCTCAGGATGCCCTTTGGCTTATGGTCTGTGTTGAGTCTGAGCCTGAGTCCTAAGGAGTCTAGCACATTTCCACTTGCTCTCCTGTACCTCTGCCTTTACCATGAGAAAAACTTGCTCTGGCCAGCCCACTGGTTTCAGGAGAAGAATGAGGTACATTTTAGAGGTGACCACACCAGCCAGAATTTCAGTATGGAGCAGAGCCATCCCTGCTGCCCCAGAAACCTGTAAATGGGAAATAAATGCTTATTTTTGAAAGCCACTGAAATCTTAAAGGTATTTGCTATGCAGCAATAGCTAAACAATACAATATCAAATTGTTTTCCAGAAAAATATAAATTCACATTCCCATAGCATTATATGAGGTAAAAGTAGCTCATGGCTTGATTTTGCATTTTGTTTGCTTTTTCTTTTTTTGATTTTGCATTTTGAATTCATTTAAAATTTCACATGCTTTTTAATCATTTATATTTCTCCTTTTGATCCTGTCATTTGACAAGTTTTCTACTATAGCTTTACTTATTTGTAGGCGCTCCTTATGTTATATATTAGAAATCCAAGGCTTCATTCATTCATTTAACAAATCTACTATGTGAGGCACTGTTCTTAATCTGTAATCCTTGTTAACAATTTTTCCCCAAATTGCTGTTTGCCTTTTAATTTTAGTCTAAGATTATTTTTACCACATATGATCAAATTTTTCTTCCCTGTTTTTCTTTTCCTTTGTCTTTAATGCATAGGAGTTAGAAAACGGATTTCTGATCTTAGTTTCTCACTCTGCTGCTTTTTGCAGGTCTCCTCTCTGTGACACTCAGCCTTTCCTCCTCCTACTCTGCCTGATTTTCCCTACTTTTTGCCTGTTTTCTTACCCTTTCTGATTTGCTCTTTTCTAACACTTTTTTTCTCCTGTAACTCTAAATATAGTCATATATAAAAGTCAAGGTTATTTTAAAATATTTTAATCTATTATTACAAATTTGAATTTTCTGCACATACTGTATGAATATAGAAATTAAGTATTACTTTTCTTCACTCATGAAAACCTTAACTATATTAAGTTACTTTTAATTACTGATGGCTCTAAATTAATTTTTTATGTTATAAACCTCCCACCTGGAAAATATTCAGGGCTAAACAACAACTCAATTCAATAAATATGAGATTTCTATTATGCATTCAATGGACTGTGAGGGCCTCATTAGAATACTGTAATAAAATGAGAGTTGGAGGAAAGGGATCTAACATGATCACAGAAATAAATGTAGTACAATATAGAATATGGCAGTTGCCACAGGAGAGGAGCAAAAAATATGGATTGCGGATTTAGGGAAGAGAGAAGTCACAGCCAATTTGGGAGGTGAAACGGTCCCATGGTGGGAATCTATTTGAGATAAACTTTGAAAAAGATGTCAATTACATCTGTTAGTTTCATCTGCTCAGAAAGCATTTCCTTGTCTTCTGGTATCTTTACCTTGATTTTCATCCAGGGATAACCTATCTTCCATCTTTTCAGGCTGTGTGGTTGGGTGAGGCTCACCCCATCCTTCATGACTTGCATGTGGCCTAAACCTGACTATTACCTTGAAGATATATGACCCAATACAGTGGAAAGGCAGTTTTTAATTTTAAGGCTGCTGAACTTGGAGCTACAAAGTTTACTACATGGAGAGAGCTTGAAAGTAAATTGAAACCAACACAAAGGAAAGAAGAGGTGAGAGATGAAAAGAGAAAGAAATGAAGGGGGGCAGAGAGAGAGCAAAAAAGAAAAAGAGAGGATAAGAATGAACCTCACATCTTGATAACATTATCCAAGCCTCCATGTCCAACTGTTTCTCATATTAATAGCTAGACTTTTCAGCTACACAGCCAGTAAAATGTCTTTTTGCTTATACTTTCTTGAATTAAGTTTTAGGTATTCAATAATAAAAGAGTCCTCATGGGCAGAAATGGGGGACAGGGAGCTATATTAGGAGCAAACAGAATGAGCAGAGACATGAAGGTGGTAAAGAGTGGGGACATGGTTAGGGAATAGCAGTCCTCTAAACCGTCAGGAAATTCTGGTGGATTTTGCACGAGAATCTGAGCAGTGTATGCTTAGTTGTCTGGGCCATCACTGTCTAATAGAAATATATTGTGAACCACATATGCAATTTGAAATTTCTATTACTCAGTTAATAAAGGTGAAATTAATTTTAATACTGTGCTCAACACAACACATCCAAATATTACCATTTCAGCATGTAATATGTATAAATATTATGAAGATATTTTACATTTTGGGGTACTATCCTTAAAGCCCAACATGTATTTTATACTTCCAGCTCATCTCACTTTTTTTTTTTTTTTTTTTTTTGCGGTACACGGGCCTCTCACTGTTGTGGCTTCTCCCATTGCAGAGCACAGGCTCCAGACGTGCAGGCTCAGCAGCCATGGCTCACGGGCCCAGCCGCTCTGCGGCATGTGGAATCTTCCCAGACCGGGGCATGAACCCGTGTCCCCTGCATCGGCAGGCAGACTCTCAACCACTGCACCACCAGGGAAGCCCCTCACTTTTTTTAAATTGAATTTTAGTTGATTTACAATGTTGTGTTAATTACTGCTGTACAGCAAAGTGACTCAGTTATGCATATGCATACATTCTCATTTTCTTTTCCATTATCGTTTATCACAGGATATTGAATATAGTTCCCTGTGCTATACAGTAGGACCTTGTTGTTTATCCATTCTATATGTAATAGTTTGCATCTGCTAATCCCAAACTCCCAGTCCATCCCTCTCCCACCTCCCCCCCTGCCACCTGCCTTGGCAAACACCAGTCTGTTCTCTATGTCCGTGATTCTGTTTCTGTTTCATAGATAAGTTCATTTGTGTCATATTTTAGATTCCACTTATAAATGATACCATATGGTACTTGTCTTTCACTTTCTGACTTACTTCACTTAGTATGATAATCTCTAGTTGCATCATCTCACTTTTTAATAACCACACTTCAGGCTCAATAGCCACAGGTGGTTAGTGGCTACTTTATTGAACTGCACTGGTCTTGGTAATGGGGAGCCACTGATAGTTTTTGAGCAGCCTATCCATTATGTGGGCTGTGTTTCAACAAATTTAATGTGTCATGATTTTTAAGATTATTTATGGAAGGAAAGACTGAAGTAGAAGGCTGTTCATTGAATTATATGTAAATGTTCCAGGCAATAATTTAAAAAAGCTTAAACTAGAGTAATAGAAATTACAGAGAAATAGAGATATATTAAAGATTTCAGAGGTAAAAGTATATAGAACTTGACACATATTTGATATGAGAGTGATAGAGATTAAAAAGAAGATAAAAATAAATAACTTAAGTTTTCTATGAAGAAAAATTCAGATGCTCAAAGGAATACTTTAGTAGTAAAAATGATGACTTCCCCTTCGTAGATGTTGTTCAAAGTAGTTGTAGGACATCTAAGTAAGAATTTTCATAAGGCAATTAAAGCTGTGAGTCTGTGGCTCAGGATATGGGGTAGGTAAAAGATATAGATCTGAGAGAAATATATGACTGCTGAGGTCATGGGAGATAAAACAATTAATGGAAAGAGATGAAGCATAGTTAAGGGCATCAGCTTGCTGAATGTTTATATATAGGAGTTAGAGAAGAAAAGAAACTAGTTAAGAATGTGGAAAAGGAGAGGTTGGATACATAGTAGAAAACATAGTAGAAAACAGATGTCACAAAAATCAAAATGGGAAGTTTTAAGGAGTGTTTAGTAACTTCATATGAAGCAGAGACCCATAGGGATGAGGACATGAAGGGCTTTTATAGAAAAAACTAGTTATGTGTTCTTGGCAAATCATGAAGCATTTCTTGCTTCAACTTTCTCATCTGTGCAAAGAGGTGGTGGACGTATATGTCCCTCAAGCTCCTGCTAATGCTGTCACCCTGATTAGGTCAGTAGGAGTTCACAGACAGAAATGGAATCAATCCTGAAGGATAAGGAAGGGGAAATAAATATGAATATGGTGTTAAAATATAATAACTTGAAAGAGAAAACCAATCAAGGGAAAATTCTTACTTCCTTTGGAAAAGATCTAAGTACATTTGTAGCAGAAGGTAAGAACTTGTAGAAGGAAGAACTAAAGGTAAGTACGAGAAGAAGAATTAGAGAAAGCTTGCTGTGGAGGCAGGAGGTGATTCAGATAGAGATTCCCCCAGCATTTACTGAATGCCTCCTCTACACTAAGTACCATGTGACATGTTCTTATAGATGACATCACATTTAATTCTCATTATAGCTCTGTAAGGGCAGAATTATTCTTTATATCTTTTACAGAGGCAGTTGTGGTATTGTTGTTAAGACCATGAGTTTTGACGTTAGAGTTTCTAGGCTGTAACCTCAGCATACCTATTTGTCTAGGAACACTTGGGAAAATTTCTTACTTTTTCTTTTACCCTTTCTTCATCTGTAAAATAATTTCAATCTCATGGGATTTTTTGTAAGCATTAAAGAAATAATGTATTTGGAAGCTGTTGAATATTCTGCTGCAATAGTTTTCAGCTGGGGCAATTTTGTCCCCTAGGGGATATTTAGCAATGTATGGAGTCATTTTTACTGGTGCATGCTACTGGCATCTAGTGGGTAGAGGCCAGAGATGCTGCTAAATCCTCTACAATGCACAGAACAGCATCTCACAACAAAGAATTATCTGGCACGTATGTCAGTAGTTCCAAGGTTGAGAAATCCTGTTTTACAGACATTAGCTATTATTAATACTACACACATAGGAGGAGATGAAGGGTCATAGAGGTTAATAACATTACTTCTTAACATTAATAACATTACTTCAAAATTACACAGAAAATCATAGAACCAAGATTTGAATCTGTTTTTTCCTCATTCCAAGTTTGAATCCAATTCAAGTGTACTTCCCACACTATATCACAATTGGCACTTAAAAGTAAATTTGCACCTATCACCCAGGTCTTGGTTTCTTTCTCTTTTTTGGAGGCAAGGATAGATCGTGTACTTTTTTTCCAGTTTTACTGAGAAATAATTGATGTACATCACTGTGTACGTTAAAGGTGTACATCATGATGGTTTGATTTTGATTTGTATAGTGAAATTATATGCAAATCAGGTCTTGTTTTCTAATACCATTCTCTAGTAAAAGGAACCAAGGCTTTTTGGAGAAATAGCTGATTCCATGCCTGGGGTAGGAGATATACAAGATGATCCTGGAACATCTTATAGTGCCAGAAAGTATGGAAGTGCTGAAAAAACAAACCAAACAAACAAAGACACAGACACCAATGATGGAAGTATGTCAAAGGGACACCGAATTCAACTGAAGAGTTTCAAATGGCCGAAATTGGAACAGTTTGAACAATGACATAATGTAGTATTTGGATATAATCCAAAGTATAAAATAAATACCTGTGAGTCCATAATGATATAAGCAAATTATTGAATATATATAATATATATATATTATATATATATTTTATATATATATATATATATATATATAAAATATATATATATAAAATTTGGGAAGAATAGACAAATCTCCCAAGCAGAAGAATTCCAAATATTTTATGTAGCTACTACTGTCCCCCCAAGAAGGAGGAGACTAACTCACTACTTCTTAAGTGTGGGATATGTCTAACAACTTCTGTCCAAAGAGAACAACATAGAAAAAAGATAACTTTACAGGAGAGAAACCTGAAGACACTACCTCAGTCAGGGATCAAGACTAACATCAACAATAAAATCATGGTGACAGCATGTAACCTTGATATGATGTGATGAAAAACAATTTACCCCTGTGGTATTCCTCCCCAAAACTTATAACCTTTGTGTGCTCATTAGAAAAACATCAGACAAATCCCATTTTAGGGATATTTTACAAAATTACAAGAGGAATCTAAGCAGACATGACAACTAATTGTAATGTAGAATCCTGATTGAGATTCTAGAATAGAAAAAGGGCATTAGGTAAAAACAAATGTATGAATAAAGTATGGACTTTAGTTAATAAAGTATCAGGAATTCCCTGGCATACCAGTGGTTAGAACTCAGCGCTTTCACTGCTTGGGCCCAGGTTCGATCCCTGGTCGGGAAACTAAGATTCTGCAAACCGCGTGGTGTGGACAAAAAAAAAAAAAAGAAATAAGTTAATAAAGTATCAGTATTGGCTCATTAATTGTGACAAATGTATTATACTAATGTAAGATGTTAATAATAGGAGAAACTGTATGGGGTTTATGGGAATTCTCTGTACTGTCTTTGCAAATTTTCTGTAAATCATAAACTATTCTAAAATAAAATGTTCATTTTTAAAAAAAACAGTAATTTGAATAATTACTCTTAAAATAGAGATCTGATCTTTTTTTTCCCTTCTCGTAGACAAAAGGCTAGGCGAAGTAGGGCTTTGGAGGTGGAGAGATGAACTTACAGGAGAAGGGATGGCTTCAATATTCTCAATAAAGTAGATATCAAGTGGGATATTCTGAAATATGAAAGATTTGGAAGAAATTCCGTTCTTGAAAATGATATAAAATATTTGAAGTAGTAAACTCAGTAGAGATTTTAGGGTTAATATCAGTACACTGTATACATTTTTTTAAATAGTTCATGTGAAAAAGAATGTATTTAATGTATTTAAATGTTCATAAAACAAAATTTACTTTGTGATTATTTAAAATAAGCATAACAGTCATGTTCAGATATTTAGAGAGCCAATACATGCAACTCATGTAACCAGCAGGAATTAGCTGTTGCAGAACCGAGTCTCTAACAATATACTATTTATATCAAAGAAGATGCTTCTGTCAGGGAAGGCCGTTTAGCAGATAATGTTCTTTGTCTATTCAATGTCTATTTTTTATTTCTGTTATTGAAAGTTCCTCGGTTCTGTTAAGGGCGGCAGTGGACCCACCTAAAATAAGTCAATATCCCAGACATCCTTGAAACTAGAGGTGGCCATGGGACACAGTTGTGGCCAATTAGGATTACACAGAATGTGCAGAATGTTATCTTCACTGTTTGTTTTTCCTTTCCCTGTAACATCAATTCTATACCTAGAGTGCAGCAATAATTCTGTGACTATGAGGCTGTAATCATGAAGATGGGGCCCACACAGTAAAGAGAGCAGGATGAACAGCCATGTGCTTAATAATATTTTTGAGTAGCTATGCTAGCCTGGACAGATTACTCCCAGACTTCTAGTTATATGAGGAAAATAGCATCACTCTTAGTAGGATTTCTAGTCTATGAAGTGAAAAGTATTCCTTACTGATACAGTTCCCTAAACTGACCCTGCCACTTTAGGGAAAACTTCCCATCAAGAGTGAAGGAGGAAAAAAAAAAAAAGAATGAAGGAAGGGGGCTTCCCTGGTGGCGCAGTGGTTGAGAGTCCACCTGCCGATGCAGGGAACACGGGTTCATGACCCAGTCCAGGAAGATCCCACATGCCGCGGAGCGGCTGGGCCTGTGAGCCATGGCCGCTGAGCCTGCGTGTCCGGAGCCTGTGCTCCACAACGGGAGAGGCCACAGCGGTGAGAGACCCGTGTACCGCAAAAAAAAAAAAAAAAAAGAGTGAAGGAGGAAGGGAGTATTGATTTAGCGAATCAGATCAGCGTATAATCAGGCAGTCAAATGGGATGGCTAATAGAGAAATATCCTCTCAATATCCTGGTAATCTAGCTTTTATACACCCAAATTTCCTTCTTGATTTAGGAGAAGCTGATCTGCAAAGGGACAGTAGACTGTGCCATCTCTGCCTGTGTTTCCTTGTTATCACTAGGTCTGTCCTCCAGTACCCAGTGAGCCTTGAAAAGGATTCATGGCAAATGCATTTTCTTAGAACATTATGGGCTGTTAAATATTGATTTAAGATAATGCATATGAAATGTAGAAATGAGGGAAATTCGCCATACCCGATGACTTCTGTTCTCTGGCTAAAGAGTTAATGTAATGTAAAACGAGCAAACGATAACAAAACAAAACAAAATCAGGCTACAAGAGCACAAAGATGAAGATTCTTTTCTGGAAGTGTTATAGCAGAACGTAGTGAGTCGATTTATAAAATTTTTGTGAGTGAATCACTGTTCCACGCATGATCTGTACTTCAGAATTAAATGCGAAAGTGAGTAGTGTTTGTGGTATTGGTTATACTCATAGGAGGGCCAACTTTTTTTTTTTTTCTGAGTGCCTCCTTTTTTTAACTGCATAGACGTCTTCGGGTACAATTTGGTGGTACTTAAGATATTTGTAAGGGATCGGATGCGACAAGTTTAATTCAAAAGACATTTGCTTTGGAAGGAAATAGATTATATAAAAAGATGTATTTCTAATGATTTATCTTAAAAGGAGTTTTATGTTTTCCTTGAATTTTCTTTATATTTTATCTGAAAATATTCAGCTTATTTCTTCATATTTTTAATTGCTTTTACAGTCAAGAAAGTATATATTTCTTATGGTAATATTATTTAATGGTATTGATCTACAATTGAAATTGTTCCCTTTGTTATCCTTTGTTATAAGGATTGAATCTCCTTTATTATGTTGAGCTTGTTTCCTCTATACCCTCTTTGTTGAGAGTTTTTATCATAAATGGATGTTGAATCTTGTCAAAAGCTTTTTCTGCAGATATTGAGATAATCATAGGATTTTTATTCTTAAATTTGTTAAGATGATATATCACATTGATTGATCTGCAGATATTGAACTACCCTTGCATCCCTGGGATAAATTCCACTTTATCATAATGTATGATCCTTTTAATGTATTGTTGAATTTGTTTTGCTAATATTTTGTTGAGGAGTTTTGTGTCTATGTTCATCAGTGATATTAGCCTACAATTTTCTTTTTTTTATGATATCTTTGTTTGGATTTAATATCAGGGTGATGTTGGCCTCATAGAATGAGTTCAGAAGTTTTCCTTCTTCTTCAATTTTTTGGAATAGTTTAAGAAAGATAAGTGTTAACTCTTCTCTAAATGTTTGGTAGAATTTACCTGTGAAGTCATCTGGTCCTGGACTTTTGTTTGTTGGGAGTTTCCTTATTAATTATTCAAATTTTATTATTGGTAATTGATCTGTTCATGTTTTCTATCTCTTCCTGGTTCAGTCATGGGAGATTGTACATTTCTTGCAATTTGTCCATTTCTTCTAGGTTGTCAATTTTATGGGTGTTTAACTGTTCACAGTAATCTCTTATGATTGTTTGTATTTCTGTGGTGTCAGTTGTAACTTCTTTTTCATTTTTGATTTTATTGATTTGAGCCCTCTCTTTTTTTCTTGATGAGTTTGGCTAAAGATTTATCAATTTTGTTTATCTTTTCAAAGAGCCAGCTTTTAGTTTAATTGATCTTTTCTACTGTTTTCTTAAGTCTCTGTTTCATTTATTTCTGCTCTAATCTTTATAATTTCTTTCCTTCTACTAACTTTGGTTTGTTTTGCTTTTTCTCGTTCCTTTAGGAGTACGGTTGGGTTGTTTGAGATATTTCTTGTTTCCTGAGGTAGGCTTGTATCACTATAAGCATCCATCTTAGAACTGCTTTTGTTGCATCTTATAGATATTGAATTTTTGTTTCATTTTTGTCAAGATATTTTTTGATTTCTTCTTTCATTTCTTCAGTGACCCATTGGTTGTCTAGTAACATATTGTTTAGCCTCCATGTAAAGACCATAAATGACAAGCCCACAGCTAATATACTCGTTAGTCAAAAGCTAAAAGCATTTTCTCTAAGATCAGGAACAAGACAAGGATGCTCTCTCTCACCACTTTTATTTAACATAGTATTAGAAGTCTTAGCCACAGGAATCAGTTGACAAAAAGAAATAAAAGGAAATCAAATTGGAAAAGAAGGAGTAAAACTGTCACTATTTGCAGATGATATGATACTATACATAGAAAGTCCTAAAGACATCACCAAAAAACTACTAGGGCTCATCAATGAATCTGGTAAAGTTACAGGATACAAAATTAAAATATATAAATTTGTTGCATTTCTATACACTAACAACAAACTATCAAAAAGAAAAATTAATAAAACAATACCATTCACAGTTACATCAAAAAGAATAAAATACTTGGGAATAAATCTAACTAAGGAGGTAAAAGAACTGTACTTGGGAAACTAGGAGACACTGATGAAATACATTGAAGATGACACAAACAGATGGAAAGGTACATCACCCTCATAGGTTGGAAGAATTAATATTTTTAAAATGACTATTATACCTAAGGCAATCTACAGATTCAGTACCATCCCTATCAAAATAGCAATGGCTTTTTTCACAGAACTGGAAATAATAATTCTAAAATTTGTATGGAAACACAAAAGACAATGTATAGCCAAGACAATCTTAAGAAAGAAAAAGAAATGGGAAATATCATGCTCCCTGATTTCAAACTGTACTACAAAGCTACAGTAATCAAAACAGTGCGGTACTGGCACAAAAACAGACACATAGATGAATGGAACCAGAGACCCCAGAAATAAACCCATAATTTATAAGGGGAATTAGTCTACAACAAAGTAGGCAGCAGTAGGGAAAAGATAACCTCTTCAATAAATGGTGCTGGGAAAACTGGACAGGTACATGCAAAAGATCAAACTGGACTACTTTTTCACACCATAAAAAAAAAAATAAACTCAAAATAGATTAAAGACTTAAATGTAAGACCTGAAACCATGAAACTTCTGGAAGGAAACAGAGGCAGTACACTCTTTGACATGAATCTTACCAATATTTTTTTGGATATGTCTCCTTAGGCAAGGGAAAGGAAAGCAAATATAAATAAATACATCAAACTAAAAAGCTTTTGCACAGCAAAAAAAACTATCAACAAAACAAAAATGCTGCCTACTGAATGGGAGAAAATATTTGCAAATGGTATAGCTAACAAGAGATTAATATCCAGAATATACAAAGAACTCATACAACTCAAAATCAAAAAACAAACAACCTGATTAAAAAATGGGCAGAGTACCTGAATAAACACTTTTCCAAAGAAGACATATAGATGGCCAACAGACAAATGAAAAGGTGCTCAACATCATTAATCATCAGGGAAATGCAAACCAAAACCACAATGAGATAACACTTCACACCTGTCAGAATTGCTATTATCAAAAAGACAACAAATAACAAGCATTGACAAGATATGGAGAAAAGGGAACCCTCATGCACTGTTGGTGAGCATGTAAATTGGTGTAGCCACTGTGGAAAACAGTATGGAGATTCCTAAAAAAATTAAAAATAGAACTACCATATGGTCCAGCAATTCCACTTCTGGGTAGTATTTATCTGTAGAAAAGGTAAACTCTAATAAGAAAAGATTTACGCATGCCTATGTTTATTGCAGCATTATTTACAATAGCCAAGATATGGAAGCAACCGAAGTGACCATTGGTAAATGAATGGATAAAGAAGATGTGAGGCGCACACACACACACACACACACACACACAGTGGAATATTACTCAGCCATAAAACAAAGAATGAAATCTTGCCACTTGGGACAACATGGATGGACCTAGAGGGTACTATGCTAAGTAAAATAAGTTAGAGAAAGACAAATACTGTATGATTTCACTTATATCTGGAATCTAAAAGACAAAACAAATTAACGAAAATAACCAAACAGAAACAGAATCATAGATACAGAGAAGAAACAGGTGGTTGTCAGAGGGGAGGTGGGTAGGAGAGGAGTAAAGTGAGGGTGATTAAGAGGTACAGACTTTCAGTTAGGAAATAAATGAGTCAAAGGTATGAAATGTACAGTGTGGGGAATATAGTCAAAAATTATGTAATATCTTTGTATGGTGGCAGATGACAACTAGAATTATCATGGTGATCATTTTGAAATGTATAGAAATATCAAATCACTATTGTGTGCACCAGGAAATAACATAGTTTTACAGGTCAATTATACTTCACTAACAAATGAACAAAAAACTCATAGGAAAAGAGATCATATTTGTGGTTACCAGAGGTGAGGCGACAGGGAGGGTGAGTTAGATGAAGGTAGTCAAAATGTACAGACTTCCAGTTATAAGATAAATAAGTATTAAGGATATAATATCCAACATGATAAGATAATTAACACTGCTTTACCTTAAATATGAAAGTTCTTAAGAGAGTAAATCCTACAAGTTCCCATCACAAGGAAAAACATTTTTTTCTATTTCTTTAATATTGTATCTATATGAAATGATGGATGTTCACTAAACCTACTGTGGTAATCATTTCATGATGTATGTAAGTCTAATCATTATGTTGTATATAAAACTTATACAGTGCTGTACTTCAATTATATCTCAATAAAACTGGGAAAAAAGAGTGAACCTTCAATGTAGTCTACTCTTTAGATTTAAAATGAAAACTTTTTTTCTGTACAATATAATGGAACAGATTGTAGTTGATCCATGGAGAGAAATATATTCTCTCCAAAAAAATGGCTAAAGGGATCTCTGAAGTACTGGATCAAAACTCTCTTTGCAGCTGTTTTAGAAGATGCTGGAAGCTGGGAAAATGTTAAGAGAGCAGCATAGACTTTTCTTCCATTCATGGACCAAAGTTAAGTCTAGCATTTTCCCAGATGTCAAAGGACGAACTGACCCAGTTGTTAAGCACTGCTTTCAGAGACTTCATAACCAGAGGAAGAGAGAAAACAGAAAGCATAAAACTATATCCTGGAATGTCAATAGAAGGCATTTTAATGTCAAAAAAAAAAACCCCCTCCATTAACAAAGATTATTAATTAAGCACATAAGACTAATGATCATGTGACTTGAAATGACCAATGGAATATAAAAGTAAGGAAAACTTTATTAATTCTGATAACCCAGGAAGCAGTGATTTTTCTCTTAGAGAAACTTTGAGGAATTTTGGGTTGCTTAAATAAACAGGATTGAAATAAAGAAATGGTTGATTGGACACAAGATCCCCTATAGGTGAGGTACTGAAAGCAAAATCCATGTGAGCCACCAGCCCTTTCCCTTTTCCCCCATCCAAAGTCAGTGGAATAATATGGATCCTATTACTGCTTCTGAGAAACACAATTGGTTCCAGGAGGTCATGGCAAGCAGAGGTGCCCAAAATGCATTTACTCCCTGCCTATTTGGCCCACTAGGTAAGGAGTGGGGCTCTTCTTTGGCTGGCTTCTAACAGATGCAACTGTGCCAGGCAAAGAATTGTGGTCCTCTGCCAGCTAATTCCTGGCCACTGTTTGCTGTCTTTGGCTTCAGATACTTCCTATTTCTCCTCGGGCCACTGTACCTCTAAACTAGCAAAGTATGATTACAGTAAATCTCAACTTTTCATATTTATGTGTTTTTATGCTAGAACGGTTTGAACAGAGAAACCCACACAGTCTTTGATAGTTCCCTATCAGCTTCTAATTGCGGATAACAAGTGAATTTTCTTTGCCTCAGGTGTGTCTGTGGAGTCAGAAACATCATCAGACACATCAGTTATTTTTAGTACAAAGGAAGGAGACTGCTCTGAAGCATTAGAACTTACTATAAGAAACAGAAGTAAATTCTGAAACTTTGTTTACTCAGTAAGATTCTAAAAAACACTACATTTATGTAACCAATATGGTCAGTGATGAAAGAGACCCAATTAAGGGCAACTTGACTATAATTTAAAGGAGATTAAAAAAAAAAAAAGATGGTTGCCAAATTAAAAGCAATGAAAGAGGCAGTGAAGAAAGGTTTGCATATTTTAGCAAAGTAAATTTTGAAAGTAAATTTTGAAAATATTCAATAAATTGTCCGAGAGTCCAAATAAAGAGAAACAGATTAAAATGACGAAAGAAAAGATGCGGTATAGACAGGTGAAAGAAGTAGAACCAGAGACCATGAAATGGAGAATCTCATGCATGCACCCTCAGAAGAATGGAACTAAGAATTGAGAGAATGATTGCCCATAAATGCCTAATTTACTGAAGACTGAGAATTATCTCTTGAGTAATGAACATCTGCTAAAAATCCCTCCCCATTCTCAAGCCAATGAACTTACTGCTTGGTTTCTGGGTGGACTTCCTGCTCTTTGCACTCCTTGCCCATAACAAAAACCCACCCCAAACCCCCAACTGACTTGTCTGTAGCTTGTCACAGCATGTGTTTCCCAAATTGCTATTCCCAAATAAACTCAATGTCTGGTAATTTGAGCTTGCCTCAGTTTATCTCTTTATTTGGGTTGACAGAAGGAAGAAATTCAAAATATATATATTTCTCAAAAAGAGAAAGAAAGCCAAAGAGAAGAAGTACTAATGAAAATATAAGGGAAGTTTTAATCAGCTGAAGAAAGTCTGAGTCTGTAACTAAAATGGGTTCCCTGAACACAAGGCAAAATAAATGAAAAAAGAGATTAATAGAATAAGTTTAAAGAAAATAAATTCAGTTATTTCTAAGCAACTCATGAACAAAAGAGAAAAATTCCAGATAGTCAAGATAGTTTAGAAAATTCACAGAAAATAAGAACAATGAAAATTCAGTGTATCAAAACTTACAGTAAAGGACCAAAGCCATTCTAGAAAATAATAGCTAACCCATGTTTCTATTATTAAATACAAATGAATGAAAAGAAATTATTTAAAAACCTCACAACGTTTGAAAATGAGCAGTCAAATTTAAGGAAAGCAGGAGAAAGAAACTAACACAAAAGGTAAAATTAGTAATTACAAATTAAAAATCTACAGACAATCATAAAAGCTAGGGACTGGACCTTTTAAAAACCTTAAATATATATATATATATATATATATATATATATATATATATATATAACATGCTGGAAATCTAAACAAAGAAAAGAAATTAGTATGTTAAAATTATATATCTTTAAAATCTTTTTAAATTGGCTATTATATAACTATATTAACAGTGCTAAAAATCTTAATGATATATATTTTATAGAAAATATAAATTAATAGAATAGATTCTAAAATAATTAGAAAACCTCAAAAGACCTATAAGCAGAGAAGTAATTAAAAATTGTGGGTTTTTTTTAAGGCTCCTGTCCTGATAGTTTTACAGCTGAATTCTTCTAAACTTTCCAAAAATAATAAATATGATGAGCCTAGGAAAAGAAGGAAAATTTTCTAATTCAGCTAATATAAACCTACTAGCAAAATCTTACAAAGTGTAAAAAGCTGCAGTTGTTTCTCAGTTATCACAAACAATGTAAACATTCTAAAGATACAGCAGATTTAATACAACATGATTTTAATATAATAACATAACATGATTGAGTAGGAATTTTACCAGAGAGTAAGAATGGTTTAGGGTCAGGAAATTAATAAAGCAGTGCATAGCAACCATCGACCAAGGAAGAAAGCCTACATAAATATTTGCTGGTCTTTGATGTGGGGCGAGGACAATAAACGACTTTATTATCTTACTTGCTACTCCTCCTAGAATAGTGAACCAACTGAGATGTAGACAAAGGACTCAAGCAAATGAAGATTAAAATATAGTCATCACTCTGTATCCACCAAGGATAGGTTCCAGGACCACCCCCTCTTTGGATACCAAAATCTGCTGATGCTCAAGTCCCTTGTATAAACGTGTAGTATTTGTGTATAACCTACACACATTCTCCCCTACACTTTAAATCATCTCTAAATTACTTATAGTACCTAATACATGGTAAATGTTATGTAAATAGTTGTAAATACAATGTAAATACTATGTAAATAGTTGCTGGTGTGAAGCAAATTAAAGTTTTGCTTTTTGGAACTTTCTGGAATTTTTTTTCTTGAATATTTTTGATCTGCAGTTGGTTGAATCTGCAAATGCAGAACTTGAGGGAGGGCCAACTGTATCAGCTTTACAACTGTGTAAGCTGTAACCACTTGAAAATACAATGAAAATAAAAGATCTCATGCACAATGGCAACAAAATTATAAACTAGCTATGGATAAATGTAAGAAGTAATGATCAGTAGTGATAAGAAAATTTATGAAAATTCACTGAAGGCCCTAGAAAAGACCTAAATGCAAAGGCATATCATATGTAGGGAAGAGAAGATTTAATTTTATAAGGATACAATTCTCCACAAAGTAAGTTACAACTTCAATTCCAATGTGATTTTTCTCCTTTCCCTTTTGTTCTCCTTTTCTTACCTCTTCTTCCTTTCTCCTTTGCTCTTTTTTGTTTGTTTGATTGTTTCCTTCTCTGAAGTGTGAATAGCTAAGTTTTAGGCAAAAAACAAAAGCAAAAACCTCTGAAAATTATTTTAAGATACTATAATGCTACAATAATTAAAATAAAATTGCTAGACTTTATGTATGTATATGTACATGAATATAAAATGTTATTTGTTATATATATATATGATATTACATTGTCATTATGTTAATATGATATATAAGTATTCTTTTGGTTTCCTGGACCCAGTTCCAATATGTGTGTGTGTGGAGTCTTCCCCACATCAACAAGCAATTCTCGGATGAGAATTCAACTCAATTCTACCCAGGGATAGCATCAGATTCTACAGGTAAAGGGCTCAGTCCCACAAGACTGCCTCTACTTCAGACATCAATTGCAAGCCTGGATTATTAACTGCTACTGACCCACCAGCTTCAGATTGGAGGTTCTAACAACTGCCTTCAAGTCAGGATGCCGATCACAAGTCCAGGTTGTTACCTATATTTCTGACCAACTGGTTATAAATCAGAGGTTCCCATGACCCATTTCTTGGGTCTGAACAATTTGCTAGAATGGTTCACACTCACTATCTTACCAATTATCACTATCCAGCAGTGGTTACTCACTATCTTACCAACTTATTACAAAGGATGTTAAAGGATACACAGATGAACAGCCAGATGAAGGGATACATAGGGCGAGGTCCCAAACAAAAGAGCTTCCCTCCTCATGGACCTTGGGGCCCAGCACTGTAGCACATGGAAGTGTTCTGGTTCCCCAGTGTGGAAGCTCTCTGAACCCCCTCCTTTGGGCTTTTTTTGTAGGCCTCATTACTTAGGCATAATTGATTAAATCATCAGCCAATGATGATTGACTGGCCAATCAATCTAGCCCCTCTCTCCTCCCTGGAAATCAGGGAGTGGAACCAAAAGTTCCAACCCTCTGTTCTTGATTGATTCTTCTGGCTACCAGCCCCCATCCTTAGGTGATGTCCAAAAGTCAACTTCATTAACAGAAACCCAGTTGTGATGGAAAGGGTCTTATCATGAATGACGTGACACCCATTTCACCTTTGTGGCTCTGAAGAACTTTCAGGAACTGAGGACAAGAGACCAAATACAATCACAAAAGATGCTCCCATTGCTCAGGAACTTCCACAGGATTTGGGAGCTGTGAGCCAGGAACTGTGGATGAAGATCAAATATATATGAGAAATTATTTTGATCATTGAATGACCAAATATGTATATTTCTTATTGCAAGTATAAATAATCTGGATATTTAATTTTAATTATGGTGGCATTATAATATCTTAGGATATATACATATGATGTTAATATACTATATGTGTGTGCATATATATACACGTATATACACACACACTGTTACATATATAAATATATAAAAGTAAGAGTATAACACAAATATCACACAGTAAAATGGATAAATGTATTGAAAGTCCATTTCATTTCAAGGTTCTACCTCACCTGAAGGTGGGAGTTAGAATGGAAACAGTTCCATGACTGACAGGTAGTGGAATTACCATCCAGTCCTAAAAGAACTGGGAGAAAGTGAGTTTGACTCAGATAAAAATCTTAGCAGTTTTCACAGCTTTTATGAGAGCTTTGATTACTAAAATAAATGGATGCTGCGTACCCAGATACTTCTGTCATTTACCAAGTTAAGCAGCCTCTAGTTGCATAGTTATAAGAATTTTGTTTTATTTTGTTTTGTTTTCCCCGAGCTGACTGAGCATAAAGGAGTTATATTCTCAGAGCATTTGTTAGACTATCAATGTAGAATGTTTTACTCATATTAATGCAATAGCTTTTTCAGAAAACTTCCTAAGATGGCTTATTAGTCATGCATGGTTTTTTTGTAATAGTGTGTTTTCTCTGGTTAAAATAAGATTTCACTTTTGAAGTCACTGACACTTACGGGAAAATAATTGGCAATAGATGCATATGTGATATAATAACTTAAATATATAGTGTTTTTAAAGAACAAACTATGATACTTGTAGAAGAGTTTAGAATATGTTATTGAATTGGGTATAGATGGGGTATTCTATGAAAAGCATTTTTATGAAGTGATAAGTGGATTTTTCATGGTTAAATGTTAATTATCTGCCAGTGGTATTTTCAGCCTATTTTTGCTTATAGGAAATGGAGTTTTGTTTACATATTTGCTTAGCTTCATGCACACATTACAATACAGACTTTAGAGAAAAACACAACAGTGGGAAAGTGAGGAGTACCTTGGTAGTCCATGTGATAATAGCTTGAAATGAAAATCATTACATGTGAACAGCCCCTGTTATGGAGGTTCTGTTCTTCCTGAAAAAGAATTATTTTGTACCTGGGATTCCGATCTGGAACTGATTCTTTCCACCAACTGGAATTTAAAGTGTCCCTTCCTCAGCCACAACAGGATGAAGAGGCCCCAGGCTAGAATGCACCAGGGCTGAGTAACTAGACCTCTTTCCCAGAATAAAAACAGTAGACTGCTGGCATTTTTAAAGTCGATGAGAAGGAGAAAACCACTGGAACTCTAGAGAAATTAGTTAGTAATGATCTTAAAGGTAGCTGTGAACATTTACAGTTGCAAAGCATAGCATCTTCCAGCAAAGAGGCTCTTGATAGAGGAAAACACTGGTCACTTTGAACAAGGAACAAAATCAGCCTGATTCACACAAATAATCAGCCAAGATTGAAAAATGCAAGGAAGTAAATCCAGACCCAAATAAATGTTAAGGCAACAATCGCTCAGCCACTCCACAGATTCTCACCAATTCCTTAGTGCAAAGTAAGTGCAGTTGATATTAGAGTTCTACTATATACTCTGTAGTTGTTTGTACTTATATAACCATAAGGTAAAGTACATCTGAACTTTCCCTTTCTGTCCATGGTAGGGGTATGATTTTCTCAACAATTTTTTTTTTTCTAAAGTTTGTAAAGTCCCAACTTAGAGAACTTTCCTAACTATTGTTATAAATATGAGTGGACACCACTTCCTTATTATAATGGACAAATTTAAGTTCAGCAGGTATGATTTTGCAACAATTGGGGTATTCAAGCAATGTTACTTTTATTTTATTTAAATTTAGTTAAAACGTATTTTAATCCCCAGATAACTGGGCTGGCAAGAAATTCAATCTCCGTTACTTGGTCTCTCACTTCCTGGAATTTCACTCTCACCAAAATACAGAGTGACCTCTAGGTTTGGGCAACACAGGTTACCTTTGAGATGCCCTGTGTCCCAGACTTTGTGGCTTGGCGAGCTGCACAAGTGCTCGGGTTTTAGCTTCCTGAGGCCCAGTGACAGCCTTGCTGACTCTGTGGGCCCTGACTTCCCAGGTCTTATGAGAACTAGGTATCTCAACATCCCTGATCCTGTCTCTTACACCAATCAAGAGAAGTCACCCACCTCTCTCCCTTTAAGCTTTGGGGAAACAAAAGCACAAAAGAAAAGCTGTATGTGGGACATTTCTTTCTCTTTTTAGCCTTTCCTTGAAGCAAAGGAACACAGAACTTGGTGTGTATGCAGGGTTGGGGGTGGAGAGGATATAGTGAAAAAGAATAGTGACAGAACAAAATAAAGCAATATGTGCTGCTTTGTAGGTAGTTAACATCTGTTACAGAATGCACTGTGCATGCATTCTGTATCTCTGTTACAGATAAGCACTTATTAAAAGGCTTATCTCTGCCTGCATGTTAATAATGAGAACACTTCATCTATTCTCACAGAAGATGAAGAAACAGCATTTTCTAGAGTGATCAAAGGGATTAATGAGACATTTATATACCCAGAAACAGATTTAATGAGGCCCTGTTCTATGGATATGAGATAAACAGGCATTATGAATCTAAGAAACATTCTACGTGGCTTGAAACATATGCTAGAATATTAGAATTACTTAAGACTTACTCTTACTCTTAAGTAATCTAAGAGTAAGAGTAATCGAAGTCCCTCAACTACAGTACCTCAAGAGTGCCTTGCAGTTAGTCTGTCAATACGAGCATCAACTAAGTCCTTCATCTTCATTTTCCTAAAGATGAATGATCTCAGACAGTTCCTCAAATTCTAATACTCATTTGGGGTAAAGTGCTAATGGAGAGTGCATTGTGGACACAGCTTGGGCAGTGGCTTGGTGCGTGGGCAGTTCAGATGTGTATCACCGCAAAAGGAAATGTCGATCCCGAGTACCTGTGGGCCCCAAACATTCCTGAGCAGGATTGTAGACTGTGGACTGTGATTGATTTTTTAAAAATTAATAATTAACCCTCCTTAAACTGGTTTTATTTAACGTGGTCACTGTGTAAGAAAGTACATGACCCTTTAGTAAAAGGACATTTAATTCCCTAATCAATGCCACAGAGACGCTTTCTTGGGTTTATTTCTACCCAGTTCTGAATTATATGTTGATTTTGTATACTGGATGTTTAGTAAGGACTAGGGGACAAAATTAGATGCTATTCTAAATAGCTCATGCCTGGTTTTAATGTCAAGTGGCTTCTATTTTCTGTAATTATCTATGAATTGTGAGTCCTAGGGTATGGCAACTTAGTGTTTTCTGATGATCAGCCATGTCACCATCACTGGGGAGCTTATTAGAACTGCCCCAGCCCAAACTTTTTGAATCAGAATTTGTATTTATTAGGTACATAAAAGTTTAAGCAGCATGTTTTAGACACAGTTTAGACTGAATTATTTGTGAAACTTTGGAAAAACATGGATGCCAAATTTCCATAGTAGATCTACTGAATCAGAACAGCTGGAGTTGCATGCAATGTGCATTTTTTTAAAAACCTCACAGGTCAACTTCGTATGTGTATCTAACATTTCTTCTAATAGTGAGAAGAAAACTACATAGTAAACGGAAATGCTTTCAGCATGAATTGTCATAAACAGGTATTTAGTTCAAATGGTGGAACTTTTGTTTTTAACTAAGGCAACAAATTTGAGGATTAACTGGAGTTTATAGATTTGTGTTATTTTTTATAAATTAATAATTTGCATCATTGATAAAAATAAATCAGGGAATAAATATTTTCGATAACTTTTTCCTAATGTGTACAAAGCATTAAAATATCATTAGAATATTTGATTCTGTGTTGTTACATTGGTGGCAAAAGTTCTTTCTGGGATGCATAAGACTACTACTAAAATTATTCTATAATTTCACGTTTGAACTGTCTCTAGTAAGCATTTATCATTGGAATTTGCCAGAATAGTGGTAGCTTCTGGGTTCTTGCTTTGTTTAGTGTGACAATAACAGAACAAGAACACTAGACATAAATCTTAGTGGGGGTTTTTCATTAAAAAAAAGTGAACTTTTGTAATAATAGCAACCAAATGAGAGCAGTAACAATTTCTCGCTTGATTACATCTGGTTTTTCACCTAAGAATCTATTCTGATAAAAACCCAAAACTTACAGATCAAAGTTCAGTTTTTGTTTTGTTTTGTCTTTGTTTTTCTTCCTAAAAAGCTATAATCTAAGATTGTGGGTTGTGTTTTTTTTTTTTAAGGAAAGATAGCCTAGGACTGGTTGTTGATTTCATAACCAATTTTTCATTTGCTTTGCTGGATTGTTGTCTTCTGCCCATTTTCTCTATGTAAATTATTTCTAATTCTAGTCTGAAACATTAATTGCTACTTTAATTAATGCATAGTTTACCCTGAGAACGAAATAATTGATCTTATTGAAAAGTTTTTATGAGGTAAAATTGGGAATAACTTTTGGCAACTCTGGAATGCAAAATTTGTTTGTTTTTTCCCTTAAAAAAAAAAAGACAAAACCCTTATAAACACTTTGTGAAGACTCCCAGTCAATGAACAAATAATATGAGGGTTCAGAAAATTGGTAATAAAATGTAAACTCTTTCTGTTAGAAGACTTTGTGAAGACTTTGTGAAGCCTGCCAGCCAATGGATAAATAATATGAGGGTTCAGAAAATTGATAATGAAATGTAAACTCTCTCTGTTAGTTTCAACTGCAGTGATGTGCAAAATGTATTGTGCCTCACCATATAGCAGAACCGTAGTTTTCTGTGTAGTCATTGGATTGAATACCCAGAAGACATCTGACTTTCTTTCTCTGCTTTCAGACAGCATGGAAAAAGTGGAGTATCCTAATCTCAAAAATCTACAGTAAATTTTATTATGGAAATTGCTTTGTTAACTAAGGGTAACAATTCTTGCTTAAGTGGAGGGATTCTCTCAAATGTAATTTTAATATAGTTTTTTTCCCCCATAGAAACCTTTCCATCTTGTTTTGACTCTAGTGTAAATTCAGAACACTTAACTAAATTTCTGACTTGAAGGTAATCTACACTCTCCTCCTATAAGAGAATCCAATTTATGAACAGTAACTGCTAATTTGCTGGATCTCTCCCTCAAAAAATCCTATTGAGTTCCATTGAAAGTGGTGAATCCTATTCTTTTTTTTAAAAAATTAGTTTATTTTTTAAAATTAATTATATTTATTTTTTGGCTGCATTGGGTCTTCGTTGCTGCTCACGGGCTTTCTCTAGTGGTGAGCAGGGGCTACTCTTTGTTGCGGTGCATGGGCTTCTCATTGCAGTGGCTTCTCTTGTTGCAGAGCACAGGCTCTAGGTATGCGGGCTTCAGTAGTTGTGGTGCACAGGCTTAGTTGCTCCGTGGCACGTGGGATCTTCCAGACCAGGGCTCAAACCCGTGTCCCCTGCATTGGCAGGCAGATTCTTAACTACTGTGCCAGTAGACTCCTAGAATAGGAGTCCTGGGAATCCTATTCTAATATTTTTTAAATGGTAATTCACAGTACAAAAGGTACCATGAGGTACCTCCCAAATGTTTTGTAGCATTAAATCGACAGTTATAAAAAACAATGCATAGTTCTGAAGTTAACAGTTTGATGGCACTTCAAAATACAAGCATTGGTATAATTAGTAGGAGTCAGTTAACTATTTTATTAAATTTATCATATATTTATTGAATGGTCTGCTATGTGAAAAACACTGTGTCACATGTATGATTTTGAACCCCTGCCTCTCCATGAGAATACATCGACTATATTCAATAATCTTAAATTCTCATCTATTTTATCTGAAGTCCCACTATGTTAGGGTTCCTAACATAGGAACATAGGAAAATCATGGCATCAATGCAAAGTAATCTGATGATAATTCTAAAGGCTTCTCTAATACAGTAGCTATAACTATTAGGTTATGTCATTGCCATTTTGTAATTTATAGGGAGAATATATATTTGGTCTTCATCCATAGTTCCTGGCTCACAGTTCCCAAAAACCTTGGAATTTCCTGAGCACAAGGAGCAATGGGATAAAATTTGGTCTCTTATCCTTAGTTCCTCAGAATACTTTGGGGAAGGTGACTTTTGGATCCCACCCAAAGGTGGGGGCTGGTTGCCAGGAGAACCAACCATGTGATTAGAGAGGAACTTTCAGTTCACCCCACTCCACCTGGGGATGGGGGAGAAGGCCTGGAGGTTGAATCAATCTCCAACTGCCAATGATTTAATCAACCACGGCTATGTAATGAAGTTTCCATAAAACCCCCGAAGTACAGGGTTTGGAGAGTGGGTCTGAGGAGGGCTTGGAGGCTCCGTGCCCTTTTCCTATGCCTTGTGCTAGGTATCTCTTCATCCAACTGTTGATTCATATATTTTAATGTACTTTTTTATAATAAAATGGTAATCTAGTGAGTAAACAGGTTTTCCTGAGTTCTGTGAGCCATTCTAGCAAATTATTGGAACCTGAGAAGTTGGTGGGAACCTCTGATTTATGGTAAGTAGGTCAGAAGTGCAGGTAATAACCTGTACTTGGGATTGGCATCCTGAGTTGGAGGGGGTCATAGGAACCTCCAGTTTATAGCCCTTCAGTTAGAAGCACAGGTAACATCCTGGGCTTGAGATTGGCATCTGAAGCGGAGGACAGTATTGAGGACTGAGCCCTATACGTGTGGAATCTGATGCTGTCTCTCGGGAGACAGTGTCAGAACTCAGTTGAATTCTTGGACACCCTGCTGGTGCCCTGGAATTGCTTGTTGGTGTGGGGAAGGCTCCACACACATGCAAGTTGGAATTGGGTCCAGGAACCCTTCTGGAATCATATCAAGGAACATTTGGAAGAATTTTAAATTTTAATTGCTCCCTTACTTCTGTTTAAACCCCAGGAAGACTCTGATTTTCTATTATCATTCAAAGTTTCCAAGCACAAATATTCCAAAAACTTGTGGAAAAAGAGAAAAATTATAAAAACAATGGAAGGTAGATAATATTATCTGTTTATGTTAGTTGGGTATAAACAGTTAAATATATTAATTGTTAAGCCAATTGTTAAGCTATTTAGAGTGTTAGTCAAAGATAAGGGTGAAATGAACAATCTTAAATCAAGAAAAAAAAGGAAACTCAAGGAAAATGAGAAATAATTTTTCTTCAAGTCTTGTCCCATAGTGGAATTATTCTTCTAAAAGCAAAGGATTGAATAAAAAATCCTAAAGTTCAAATTTACCCTTGTAAGATATTGGTTTTCCTCTGAAGGAAAAGGCTGTGGGAACAACACTGCCTCAACCACTAGCCAAAGCATGAACTAGATGACCTAGTAAGGCTTTTCCATTTCTAATTTCTTGATCCTTGTATTCATAAATTTTCCTGTTTAATATTTTTTTCTTTCAATGGGACGTCCAAAAACTCTTGTGAAAAAGGTCCAAGATGGAAATTGCTTATTCACTGATAGTAGGGGGAAAAGAAAACATACTCATATCACTCTGTTAAGTAGAGACAGTAAATATTCATTCCCTCTTTCATTCAACAAATATTCTTTGAGTGCTTGCTATGTGCCAGGCTCTATCCTATGAGTATGAAATGTTAGCATCCTAATTCCTAATCAACCTAATGCCTTGGTTAAAGAAATAATAATATTAAAAATAATGTATACACAGCATACTTGATTCTCTGATCCACAAATGAAAAATCAGTGTTAATTACATAAAACAGGGGAGGGTTGCATGTGAGAGGAAAATTCTTGTCCTCAATGATCAACAAATTAATTCTATGTGTGCTGTTATCAGCCCCATTTCCTCATTTTGCAAGTCTTGTGGCTGTGTTCTTTGAGGCTATAGGGGGTGGAGAGTTGGAGAAGACGGTCGATAGGTCTAGCTTTCATGGTCCTATCATGGTCAGTCCCATGTACCTACTCTAATGTTTCCCTGTGTTAGTTCTAGATGTTGAGATCCTTAGGACCTGGAACAAAGCTCAACACCAGGTTGGGAAAAAAGGACATAATTTTCCCTGGATGTGCTCAGGGTGTAGTATTTAAAGTACTCTGCAACTTCTATGGGATGGAAATTGTGCTAGAAACTTGTAATTGAAAGTGAGTAAAGCAGAGGTCAATGCCCTCAAGGAAGCTGCAGTTTAGAGAGGGAGGTGGATATAAATCTAGTCAATTATGATGCAATAAAGTTCTGTACTTACACTTGGAACAAAGGTGAGAATTTTTCAGATCTATTTGGCCATAGGGAAAAAATTAAAAATTACAATCTATTTAATCAATATTGTCCAAAGGTCATTAGATATATTAAAAGTGTGGGAAAGTACTTCATTAAAATTAGAAACTTCTGCTCCCTGAAAGTCAAGGTCAAAAGGATGACAAGCCACAGACTGGGAGGAAATATTTGAAAAATATTTTTTGCAAAAAATAAAGGACTGCTATCTAAAATATACAAAGAACTCTTAAAATGCAATAAGAAAACAAAAAGCCCAATTAAAAAATGGGCCAAAAGCTTTTAACAGACACCTGACCAAAGAAGACATACAGATGGCAAATAAGCATATGAAAAGATATTCTCCCTCATATGTCATCAGCGAAATGCAAATTAAAACAACAGTGAGATACCACTGCACACCTATTATAATGGCCAAAATCTGGAACACAGATGCACAAATGCTGGCTAAGTTGCAGAACAAGAACTTTCATTCATTGCTGGTGAGAATGCAAAATGGTACAGCCACTTTGTAAGATAGTTTGGCATTTTCTTATAAAACTAAAAGTACTCTTACCATATGATCCAGCAATCACGCTCCTTGGTATTCACCCAAAGGAGTTGCAAATTTATGTCCACACGAAAACCTGTACAAGGATGTTTCTAGCAGTTTTAGTAATAATTGACAAAACGTGGAAGCAGCCAAGATGTCCTTCAGTAGTTGAATACACTATGGTAGTACATTCAGACAATGGAATATTATTCAGTGCTAAAAAGAAATGAGCTATCAAGCCATGAAAAGACATGGAGGAAAATTAATATTGCTGAGTGAAAGAAGCCAATCTGAAAAAGCTACACACTACATGATCTCACCTATATGACATTCTGGAAAGGACAAACCTAAGGAGACTATAAAAAAGATCAGTGGCTGCCAGGGGTAGGGGAGGATGAGTAGGTGGAGCATAGAGGATTTTTAGGGCAGTGAGAATGCTCTGTATGACACTATAATGATAGATACATGTCATTATACATTTGTCCAAACCCACACAATGTACAAAAATAAGAGTGAACCGTAATGTAAACTGTGGACTTTGGGTGATTATGATGTGTTAACGTAGGTTCATCAGTTCTAACAAGTGTACCACTCTTCTGTTACATTTCGGGGGATGTTGACATTAGGGCAGGCTATGGCATGTTTGGGGACAGGGAGGATCTGGGAAATCTCTGTATTTTCCCCCCTCAATTCTGCTGCGAACCTCAATTCTGCTCTTAAAAAAAAGTCTCAGTAAAAAAAAAAAGTGTGGGAAAGGTAAACAGCAAAAACAGCAACAAACCTATAAATGAATTATTTGCTGTAAGAAATGACAAGTTTTTAAAATTTTTATGTTTAGTATACAGTAAACATTAGGTGTCAAAATGTCAAGTTATGACAAGATAGACAACATTGACTTGACAGCATCAAACAGAAAATACACACACACAAACCTCTCCGCTTAGTTAATTGCTGCCAACACAAGGATGCACAGGTTAAAATATCCATATATCAATCGACTTCATGAAACTTAAGTCTTAAAGGGGATGATTTCACAATTAGGGAGACTACATACATATGATTACTTTTGAGATTATTTCTCTACTTAAAACATACTTTGGAAGAAAACATACTCAAAGTATTGCTTTAGTATTTTGTGGAGCACCAATTAGCATCTCCTGGAATTTGCCTTTCTTTGACTTGGGGACAGGAAGAGGAAGGGTCTTATGACTGGAAAGCCAATATGAGCAAGTGTGTGGATGGGGGTTGTGGGAACAAACCACTGCTGCTGAAGGCAAAGAAGCCTGCAGGGAAGGGCGGGGATTTGATGCTCCGCAGGCAGGCAGGGGTCAGCTTGTGGAAGGAACTCAGTGACTTCTTTGCCTTTTATTCCTACTGTTATCTCTGGTGAAATGAAAAGTTCATAATGTTTTAGTTGTTTATATTTTCCTACTTTTCTTAAAACTTGCCATATTTCATTATCAGTGGGTTATCTGTACATACGCCATACAGATTCATCTAAGAAAATCTTCATTTAAGCCCTTACTATGTTCTAGACAATGTGCTCAACAGTTTACATGCAAGATTATGTTAATCTTCATGAACATTTTGCAGAAGCATCATTAGTAAACCGACTTTAGAGTTGAGAAAACTGAGGTGGAATCTGTATGTGAATCCTACCTATCTCAAAGTTCATTTTACTTTAGTAATTGGTCTTCATAATGGCATTTCCCCAAGTGTGTTCCTCAGAGGATAAAGCATGAGAAAAAAGCATTCTGTGGTCACATCAGTAGGAGGATTGAGTGCACTACATCTCTCTCTTGAACACTCACAATGCACTTAGGATATTAAAGTCCCTGGGAAGTTCTGAAATAAAGAAACCCATTTCATTGTGTTCATATGAGCATTTCACAAACTGTCAGAGAATTCTTTTTTGTTTTTTTGGTGAAACTTTTAATTTTCGGGACATACTTTGGGAAACTTTGTATATTGGGAGAGTCTTATTAATAAGAACTCAACTTATGTAGAATCCAAGAAACATAAACCTTATTATATACTCTCAAATTAATGTTTGTCAGAATGAGGGTCATGGACTCATTGGGTTGTGAAATCAATGAAGCGGATCCTGAGTAGTATTTGGGAAACAAAACAAAACAAAGCAAAACAAATAAGATAGAAAATATCAGGGTTATTGCATGTAATAAATACTGAATCATGAAAATTTTTACTGGGTCACAGTATAAAATACATTTCTTTCCATGGTCATGGCCAAAAACATCTAAAGAGACTGCTTTTATGAAAGTCACACGAATTGCTTGTTATGCAGGAGTTATGATGATAGCAAATGTCTGAATTTTATGAAATTAACACAAAAAGGACTACAGTAATCACATGGCTAAATACAGTACTTGTTATTGCTTAAAATCAGATAATTTTGGAGCTGAAATATCTCATAGAGGCAAAACCAAAATAGAGTTTTAGTGACTTGTCAAGGTCAGACAGCTGTTAGCTGGGCCTAGAATGCAGGGTTTCTGATTTGTACTCTATAATTCTTTTACTTGTCAGCATAAATTGACATAATTTTTATTTATAGAACACGAGGATTATTTCTTCTTAACAAATAAAAAAACCAGGCACAAAATTCAGCAAATCACCCCCAGATAGTAAGTCAGTGGTAGGTTACAAAAATGCTGAAGGCTTTAATTGAAGGGAGAAAGTAATATAGAGATACTTCAGTGCTGAGGTCTAATTATTATTCCAGCTAATGACTAATTAACGTAATACCCCATGTTACTAGGTGGGGTCATTCAGTTGTTTGGTTTCTCACTTGAACATGTAAGTGTCCTGTATATATGATTCTGAGAAGACTTAGCAGATAACACATCAGTGAACACAAACCCTGCCATGTGTAAGCTAAAGATGCAGACTTTAAATAATGAACCAAAGTATTCCCTCCAAACGCACACCATTTTTAAAAAAGAAAAGGAGCTATGACATATGGAAGCATCCATGAAGCTACAAACAGAAGCTTCTACACATTTTATTTTAGGAAGGCCTCTGAAAGGCTCCTTCCAGTCGAAGCCTTGAAAATTATACCTAAATTTGTGCCTATTCACTCTTCTCTCATGGTCTGTTCTGGGGAGGGAGTGTCAGAAACTGGTCAGTGGAGGTTGGAAATATTTCCTTTTCCACCCCCTCTGCTCCCTGGAAAGCGCCCACAAGCGTCTACTCCAGGGAAACGGGCCTGCGCTTGGCTTCCAGCAAACCCTTCTCAAGTCTCTGGAGCCCAGGTTGGTGCTATCTCCTCCCAGAAAGCTCTGGGCCACAAAGGGCAGAAATCATTTGATAACTTAATCTTGGGGAGAGGAAGAGACGCTGAGGCCTGTGTACTCTAGTGATAAACGGAAGCATCCGGGTGACTCAAGGAAGAGACACGGCATCGTTTAAAACTAACACAAACTAATAAAGCATAAACAAGAACTGAAAGGGGGTAGGAACCACCCCTACAAAACGTGGTAGGCGGCTGGTGCCCGGAAGGAGGATGACCGCGTCGTTACGACCTGGAGGTTCCAGGGGTTCCCTCCGGGGAGACCCGGCCGGGAGAGCAGGGAAGGTAGAGCAGGAGGTGAATTTCCTAAAGCCCAGGACCGACCCTTAGACCCTCCCCCTTCCTATAATTAACTCAAAGCCGGTCCCGCCTGTCTGGGCCGGTGGCTCCCCTGGCCCGCCACCTCCCTTCGCCCATGTCGCGGGGAAGGAGAAGATCCCGGGATGGGGGTGTCGAGCCCGGGCCACTCGAGACCCCTCGCGCGGCTTCAAAGCCTGACCCTGCCTGGGGCCGGCCACGGTCGTCGTCCTCCCCACTCCTCCCCGCTCCTCCCGCGCCGGCAGCGCCCGCCCCGGCCGTCCGGGCCGGCGCGGGGGGCGCGGGACCGGGCCCCGCGTGACGTGGGCGCCGCGGCGGGAGGGGCCGCCCGGGGGGCTCCGGCCGCCTTATTAGCGCCCCGCGGGTCGCCGGCAGCGAGCATACGGCCGCTTCGCGAGCAACAGGAGCCGGCGAGCGGCCCACTCCTCCCACCTCCTCCGCCTGCCTCCTCCTCCTCCCCTCGGGCTCCTCCCGCCCCCACCTCTGTGCGAGCGGCGGAATCGCCCTCTCCCTGCTTCTTTCTCCCGCTCCCGCTCGCTCGTCTCTCTCGCTAATACTTCCCCCTGCTGTGCTCCAGGGGACCCAAGCATTCTCAGCGCTAACCTTAGGGACCCATGGTGCTCGAAAAGCCTAGAAAAAGCCGCTTCGGGCAGAGATAGTTGGAAGCCCCTCGTCCCTTCCCCCTCTCCCGGCGCAGCCCATGCCCGGCTCGCAGCACCTTCTCGCTCCTGCACGCTCTGTTTGGGAGGACGGGGTGAGAAGGTGAAGTGGAAAGAACTGCAGAGCAGAGGGGGCCAGTCTCAGAGCTCAGATTTCATTTTCATTGAAGCAAAGCACGGAAGATCAGTTTTCTTCTGTTTGTTTTTGTTTTAATTCTGCATTTTTTGGTTCTTTTTTCTTTTTCTTTTTTTCAAGAAACTTATTTTGAGGGGGGGTGGGTTTGCTCTGGGCATTTGCTTTGCCCAGTAGTTGAAAAGTGAACTCGACTCGTGATGGTTCTCCTGTCACTTTGGTTGATAGCAGCCGCTCTGGTAGAGGTTAGGACTTCAGCTGATGGACAAGTAAGTGGAAAATAATAACAATAAAAAACTCAAACCCAACCTTTTCCCGAAAAAGTTCCTCCCCTCTTTCCCCTCCTCTCTCTCCTCCTCACCCCTCCCACCCTTCCCTGTTATCTGGTGCATTCACGGACGGTGTTTCGAGGGCTGGGCGCAGCGTGCGGGGCTTTCTGGGGTGGGGGGTTGAATGGCACGGGAGGTTTGGACTCCCACTTCGGGAGCCCAGGCTTGTCACACCTAGGACTTCACTTTGCGGCATTCGGAACAATTCCTGGTGACAAAGTGCAGCCAATTCGCATCCTCGCCGGGCCATCTGGGTTTCCTCTTTCCGGAGGGCGGTCTGGGCGCCTGAATGAAGTTCTGGACGCTGGGTCCGGGATCCCAGTGCTCTGGTTGCAGCAGCCGGAGTCGGATTCGCGGGACTTTCTCTCCTCCTCACTGACTCACAGCTTTTTCGGGCAGCCGGAGGCGGGGGTTTCAGGAAGTCCTTGGACCGGACAGGGAGCGATCCAGTAGACACGTGTCCTGGGAGGACCGCGGCAGGGCCGGGGTTTGACAGTTGGGGAGGGGGGCCCGGGGACGTTTCCTGCCTTGCGTTTTCCTGGGCAGAGGCTGGAGGCGCCGGCCGCTTTTCTCCCCTCCCCCTCTGCACAACTCCTCCTCTTTTTAAAGCGAAGTTGAGTGCAGCTCTGTTTCTTTTCGACCCAGCCCCCGCCCTTTGGAGACTCAAGGTGAAGCCCGATGCTCTCGGAAGAGTCCTTGAGAAGGCTCAGCGGGATGAGCCGAGCCGTTTGTAGTAAATCACATCAGCACAGGGCCGGTGGGACTTTGGGTACAGAATTTCTCTGTGAGTTTTTGTAGCGTCTCGGGTCTGCCTGGTCTGACCATAGGGTGAAAAGTACAGAATTGTCTGGTGGATTCCTGACCTCAAATCTGATGCATCAGGATTTAGACTTCTTTTTGCACGTGTAAATTCAGAGACTTTCTTTTCTACTCCTGACCCAGTACCCGGAGTTTTCAGAAGAGAATATCGAGTGTCAGTATTTATTTTTTGCTGGCTTCATAAATGTTAAATTAAAATTGAAACGAGCAAACGACACCCTGTCCCAAATTATTATTGAATTGGCTCATGCTCCTGTCACAGAACCTCCTACAAACTGAGGTGCAGCCTTTAGGCACCAATCCCGGTCTCCAGCATCTCCTGATTAGCCAGCTCCTGAAAAGCATTAATGGTAGAAATAAAACGCATGAGGTGATAAGATGAAACCCAGTAACTGTTTCTTTTTCTTACTTTTCCCCCTCCTTTCCAGGCTGGTAATGAAGAAATGGTGCAAATAGGTAAGCCTTGTTCTCAGATGTCACTCTTATCTTAGTAGAAAGTAGGGAATGAAGTAAGCGAAGCAAAATATTGTTCCTGAAATTTCTCCCATTGATGGTTAAAGAAACAATTGGTAGTCCAGTAACATTTCTATTCTTCTCTTCCTCTTTCCGGAGGAGGGTGTCACTTTCCTCGGGCTGAGTTGTAGTGATGTAAAAATTCTCCTGCAGTCGGACTTTTCAGGCGTCGATTTATTAACTGTCTTTGGACAAGCCACTGGTAGGTACTGGGAGGGTGATGGAGGGACTGGAAGAAGATATGGAGATAAATTAAATCAACGTTTGTAGCATTAAGAGGAGCAAATCTGATTAGAAGAGAAAGTGTAAGAATGCTACAAAGAAGAGAAAAATGAAGCACAGATGATGGAAAGTTTTCTCTTAAAATTTTTCCAGTTTTGAATAATCCCTCTGATGGCTTTTCTTATGCCATCTGCTTTGAAATAGTTATCTACTAATGTGTAAGATATTGTTAGGCCTTTTGCAGATAACATCTAAAACCTCGGTATTGCCTGACGATATGGGAATTATTCCCATTTTATGGGTGAGGACACTGAGGCTCAGAGAGTGTGACTTGTAACATGTCCTCCAAAGTCCATGGTCTTTTTTGAAGCTGTTTATAATAATGTATTTGTTCTGAATGCAGAAACTGAAAGTCATCTGTCAAGAAGCTAGGCTCCATTCAGTCTTTTCATACACATTTAACTTGGGTTACTTTAAAAGATGATTTTCCTTTTGGCAGAGTGTCAGTCTCTGTAAATCGTGTATTTGTCAGGTGATATGGTAAAGTCATCTTTTACATGAAAAGATTTTGTTACTGCAGAAGTAGTTACAAATCTTTGCCCATGTGCTGTGTGCCGGGCACAGTGCTAATTGCCTTATGTGCCTAATGTCATCTATTTCTCACAACTGCACTAGGGGGTAGGGACACATTGTGCCTATTTTAGATTTGAAGGAAATGAAGCTTGAGAGGTTACACAGTAACCTGCTGTAGTGCATAGTGGAGAGCTCAGGGAATTCCATACTTGTAAACTAATGGAGGGACCCCAAGATCCAGGCCCAGAATATCTGTTTGTAGCCATATGACATCGTGTGTCAGAATGCTCCCTTCTTACTCAGTGCTTAGCATTGTTGGAACTCCTCCACAAGCTTAGACCTCCACAGGAAGTGCAGGACAGACAGGAGGAAAGTGACTGAGAACTGCATTGAAAATACAATGTCTATGAAGAGACATTTGTCATTTGTAGTTGATAGCATTCAGCCAGCAACATGTATCTTTTTTTTTTTTTTAATTAATTAATTAATTTATTTTTGGCTGTGTTGGGTCTTTGTTTCTGTGCGAGGGCTTTCTCCAGTTGCGGCGAGCGGGGGCCGCTCTTCATCGCGGTGCGCGGGCCTCTCACTGTCGCGGCCTCTCTTGTTGCGGGGCGCAGGCTCCAGACGCGCAGGCTCAGTAGTTGTGGCTCACAGGTTCCATACGCGCAGGCTCAGTAGTCGTGGTTCACAGGCCCCATATGCGCAGGCTCAGTAGTCGTGGCTCACAGGCGTAGTTGCTCCGCGGCATGTGGGATCTTCCCAGACCAGGGCTTGAACCCGTGTCCTCTGCATTGGCAGGCAGATTCTCCACCACGGCGCCTCCAGGTAAGCCCCCCAATTTTTTTTTTTTTTTTTGCGGTACGCGGGCCTCTCACTGTTGTGGCCTCTCCCGTTGCGGAGC